>NC_079191.1:3783539-3966039 GCF_029499605.1 Hyla sarda
TTGAGAGCACATCTAAGGCTTGCCAAAGAACCACCTTTAGCTGTGACGTGCAACCAAATCAAAAAGGGGACCTCGTCCCTGGGTGGGCTTGAACCACCAACCTTTCGGTTAACAGCAGAACGCGCTAACCGATTGCACCACAGAGACAACGGTGCTGCATGCTCGTGACTAGGCACAAGCGAAAACCCAAATGCTGGTCTCCAGGTGGACTTCAGCCCATAACAATCGGCTTTTAAGCTAAACTTGCTGAAACGGCAGAGACCGCCTTCCCACTAGCAGCTTGACAGGAACCAGAGGGTAGTTATGCTTCTCATCTCCTTTACAGACAGAAGCAGAGTGGCGCAGCGGAAGCGTTCTGGGCCCATAACCCAGAGGTCGATGGATCAAAACCATCCTCTGCTAAGCAATCAATTTTACTGTTTCCACCATTGTAATTGAGGCAAGTTCGTTTCTAGGCCAACGCATTGTTCCTCTTCTTTGGAGGTGTTTTAAGGTCTTTGTGAACGAATTTTGCTCTTCATGATAGCAGAAGTAGTCAGTCTAAGCCATGCGAATCACAGACGTCACCGACATCACCGACATCACAGCTGTCAAAGAAGTGTTGGTGGTATAGTGGTAAGCATAGCTGCCTTCCAAGCAGTTGACCCGGGTTCGATTCCCGGCCAACGCATTTCATTCAAGGTTTTGTCACCTGTCTCCTATGCTTGCTCTTTCATGGTAAAAAATTTTGCAGCTAGAAGCACCCTTTCAGCTCCTTACATTACAATGCTCCTCCCATTACAATGCTCCTCCCAAAAGGGTCCCATGGCTCTAGAGCCTCATCTGCTACATAACAACTTTCTTGTCCTAAGTATTAAGCCACGCGAAGCTCTGTAAACATCCCAGTCTTAGTCTTCTAATGTCAAAAATATTTTGACACTTAAAAAAAAAAAAAAAAAAGTTTCAAACAGTTACAGAGATTGATCAGTGGATTGCGTGGCTAAATGCGTGGGTCAGACATGGGGGATTAGCTCAAATGGTAGAGCGCTCGCTTAGCATGCGAGAGGTAGCGGGATCGATGCCCGCATCCTCCAAAAACTTTTTGACTTTTTCAAACATCTTTTTAGCTAATGCTCATGGCACTCTTAGCCAAGCCAAAGAGTTGCACACACCCAGCTTTGCCAATCCTTCGATAGCTCAGCTGGTAGAGTGGAGGACTGTAGTAGAACAATCGGCAATCCTTAGGTCGCTGGTTCGATTCCGGCTCGAAGGACATTTTTTTGGGGGGTATGTTTTCATTTGGGATGTTTCAAGCTGCTGAAACACACACACTTCCGCTGACCCCTGCTCTTAACACTAGAAACACCCTTTCCAGAGAGGTCTCCCGTCAACATTGGGACTTTAAAACAGGCACAGAGACCAAGCTTTCAGTTGAGAGCACATCTAAGGCTCGCCAAAGAACCACCTTTAGCTGTGACGTGCAACCAAATCAAAAAGGGGACCTCGTCCCTGGGTGGGCTTGAACCACCAACCTTTCGGTTAACAGCCGAACGCGCTAACCGATTGCGCCACAGAGACAACAGTGCTGCATGCTCGTGACTAGGCACAAGCGAAAACCCAAATGCTGGTCTCCAGGTGGACTTCAGCCCATAACAATCGGCTTTTAAGCTAAACTTGCTGAAACGGCAGAGACCGCCTTCCCGCTAGCAGCTTGACAGGAACCAGAGGGTAGTTATGCTTCTCATCTCCTTTACAGACAGAAGCAGAGTGGCGCAGCGGAAGCGTGCTGGGCCCATAACCCAGAGGTCGATGGATCGAAACCATCCTCTGCTAAGCAATCAATTTTACTGTTTCCACCATTGTAATTGAGGCAAGTTCGTTTCTAGGCCAACGCATTGTTCCTCTTCTTTGGAGGTGTTTTAAGGTCTTTGTGAACGAATTTTGCTCTTCATGATAGCAGAAGTAGTCAGTCTAAGCCATGCGAATCACAGACGTCACCGACATCACCGACATCACAGCTGTCAAAGAAGTGTTGGTGGTATAGTGGTAAGCATAGCTGCCTTCCAAGCAGTTGACCCGGGTTCGATTCCCGGCCAACGCATTTCTTTCAAGGTTTTGTCACCTGTCTCCTATGCTTGCTCTTTCATGGTAAAAAATTTTGCAGCTAGAAGCACCCTTTCAGCTCCTTACATTACAATGCTCCTCCCATTACAATGCTCCTCCCAAAAGGGTCCCATGGCTCTAGAGCCTCATCTGCTACATAACAACTTTCTTGTCCTAAGTATTAAGCCACGCGAAGCTCTGTAAACATCCCAGTCTTAGTCTTCTAATGTCAAAAATATTTTGACACTTAAAAAAAAAAAAAAAAAAGTTTCAAACAGTTACAGAGATTGATCAGTGGATTGCGTGGCTAAATGCGTGGGTCAGACATGGGGGATTAGCTCAAATGGTAGAGCGCTCGCTTAGCATGCGAGAGGTAGCGGGATCGATGCCCGCATCCTCCAAAAACTTTTTGACTTTTTCAAACATCTTTTTAGCTAATGCTCATGGCACTCTTAGCCAAGCCAAAGAGTTGCACACACCCAGCTTTGCCAATCCTTCGATAGCTCAGCTGGTAGAGTGGAGGACTGTAGTAGAACAATCGGCAATCCTTAGGTCGGTGGTTCGATTCCGGCTCGAAGGACATTTTTTTGGGGGGTATGTTTTCATTTGGGATGTTTCAAGCTGCTGAAACACACACACTTCCGCTGACCCCTGCTCTTAACACTAGAAACACCCTTTCCAGAGAGGTCTCCCGTCAACATTGGGACTTTAAAACAGGCACAGAGACCAAGCTTTCAGTTGAGAGCACATCTAAGGCTCGCCAAAGAACCACCTTTAGCTGTGACGTGCAACCAAATCAAAAAGGGGACCTCGTCCCTGGGTGGGCTTGAACCACCAACCTTTCGGTTAACAGCCGAACGCGCTAACCGATTGCGCCACAGAGACAACAGTGCTGCATGCTCGTGACTAGGCACAAGCGAAAACCCAAATGCTGGTCTCCAGGTGGACTTCAGCCCATAACAATCGGCTTTTAAGCTAAACTTGCTGAATCGGCAGAGACCGCCTTCCCGCTAGCAGCTTGACAGGAACCAGAGGGTAGTTATGCTTCTCATCTCATTTACAGACAGAAGCAGAGTGGCGCAGCGGAAGCGTGCTGGGCCCATAACCCAGAGGTCGATGGATCGAAACCATCCTCTGCTAAGCAATCAATTTTACTGTTTCCACCATTGTAATTGAGGCAAGTTCGTTTCTAGGCCAACGCATTGTTCCTCTTCTTTGGAGGTGTTTTAAGGTCTTTGTGAACGAATTTTGCTCTTCATGATAGCAGAAGTAGTCAGTCTAAGCCATGCGAATCACAGACGTCACCGACATCACCGACATCACAGCTGTCAAAGAAGCGTTGGTGGTATAGTGGTAAGCATAGCTGCCTTCCAAGCAGTTGACCCGGGTTCGATTCCCGGCCAACGCATTTCTTTCAAGGTTTTGTCACCTGTCTCCTATGCTTGCTCTTTCATGGTAAAAAATTTTGCAGCTAGAAGCACCCTTTCAGCTCCTTACATTACAATGCTCCTCCCATTACAATGCTCCTCCCAAAAGGGTCCCATGGCTCTAGAGCCTCATCTGCTACATAACAACTTTCTTGTCCTAAGTATTAAGCCACGCGAAGCTCTGTAAACATCCCAGTCTTAGTCTTCTAATGTCAAAAATATTTTGACACTTAAAAAAAAAAAAAAAAGTTTCAAACAGTTACAGAGATTGATCAGTGGATTGCGTGGCTAAATGCGTGGGTCAGATATGGGGGATTAGCTCAAATGGTAGAGCGCTCGCTTAGCATGCGAGAGGTAGCGGGATCGATGCCCGCATCCTCCAAAAACTTTTTGACTTTTTCAAACATCTTTTTAGCTAATGCTCATGGCACTCTTAGCCAAGCCAAAGAGTTGCACACACCCAGCTTTGCCAATCCTTCGATAGCTCAGCTGGTAGAGCGGAGGACTGTAGTAGAACAATCGGCAATCCTTAGGTCGCTGGTTCGATTCCGGCTCGAAGGACATTTTTTTGGGGGGTATGTTTTCATTTGGGATGTTTCAAGCTGCTGAAACACACACACTTCCGCTGACCCCTACTCTTAACACTAGAAACACCCTTTCCAGAGAGGTCTCCCGTCAACATTGGGACTTTAAAACAGGCACAGAGACCAAGCTTTCAGTTGAGAGCACATCTAAGGCTCGCCAAAGAACCACCTTTAGCTGTGACGTGCAACCAAATCAAAAAGGGGACCTCGTCCCTGGGTGGGCTTGAACCAACAACCTTTTGGTTAACAGCCGAACGCGCTAACCGATTGCGCCACAGAGACAACGGTGCTGCATGCTCGTGACTAGGCACAAGCGAAAACCCAAATGCTGGTCTCCAGGTGGACTTCAGCCCATAACAATCGGCTTTTAAGCTAAACTTGCTGAAACGGCAGAGACCGCCTTCCCGCTAGCAGCTTGACAGGAACCAGAGGGTAGTTATGCTTCTCATCTCCTTTACAGACAGAAGCAGAGTGGCGCAGCGGAAGCGTGCTGGGCCCATAACCCAGAGGTCGATGGATCGAAACCATCCTCTGCTAAGCAATCAATTTTACTGTTTCCACCATTGTAATTGAGGCAAGTTCGTTTCTAGGCCAACGCATTGTTCCTCTTCTTTGGAGGTGTTTTAAGGTCTTTGTGAACGAATTTTGCTCTTCATGATAGCAGAAGTAGTCAGTCTAAGCCATGCGAATCACAGACGTCACCGACATCACCGACATCACAGCTGTCAAAGAAGTGTTGGTGGTATAGTGGTAAGCATAGCTGCCTTCCAAGCAGTTGACCCGGGTTCGATTCCCGGCCAACGCATTTCTTTCAAGGTTTTGTCACCTGTCTCCTATGCTTGCTCTTTCATGGTAAAAAATTTTGCAGCTAGAAGCACCCTTTCAGCTCCTTACATTACAATGCTCCTCCCATTACAATGCTCCTCCCAAAAGGGTCCCATGGCTCTAGAGCCTCATCTGCTACATAACAACTTTCTTGTCCTAAGTATTAAGCCACGCGAAGCTCTGTAAACATCCCAGTCTTAGTCTTCTAATGTCAAAAATATTTTGACACTTAAAAAAAAAAAAAAAAGTTTCAAACAGTTACAGAGATTGATCAGTGGATTGCGTGGCTAAATGCGTGGGTCAGACATGGGGGATTAGCTCAAATGGTAGAGCGCTCGCTTAGCATGCGAGAGGTAGCGGGATCGATGCCCGCATCCTCCAAAAACTTTTTGACTTTTTCAAATATCTTTTTAGCTAATGCTCATGGCACTCTTAGCCAAGCCAAAGAGTTGCACACACCCAGCTTTGCCAATCCTTCGATAGCTCAGCTGGTAGAGCGGAGGACTGTAGTAGAACAATCGGCAATCCTTAGGTCGCTGGTTCGATTCCGGCTCGAAGGACATTTTTTTGGGGGGTATGTTTTCATTTGGGATGTTTCAAGATGCTGAAAAACACACACTTCCGCTGACCCCTGCTCTTAACACTAGAAACACCCTTTCCAGAGAGGTCTCCCGTCAACATTGGGACTTTAAAACAGGCACAGAGACCAAGCTTTCAGTTGAGAGCACATCTAAGGCTCGCCAAAGAACAACCTTTAGCTGTGACGTGCAACCAAATCAAAAAGGGGACCTCGTCCCTGGGTGGGCTTGAACCACCAACCTTTCGGTTAACAGCAGAACGCGCTAACCGATTGCGCCACAGAGACAACAGTGCTGCATGCTCGTGACTAGGCACAAGCGAAAACCCAAATGCTGGTCTCCAGGTGGACTTCAGCCCATAACAATCGGCTTTTAAGCTAAACTTGCTGAATCGGCAGAGACCGCCTTCCCGCTAGCAGCTTGACAGGAACCAGAGGGTAGTTATGCTTCTCATCTCATTTACAGACAGAAGCAGAGTGGCGCAGCGGAAGCGTGCTGGGCCCATAACCCAGAGGTCGATGGATCGAAACCATCCTCTGCTAAGCAATCAATTTTACTGTTTCCACCATTGTAATTGAGGCAAGTTCGTTTCTAGGCCAACGCATTGTTCCTCTTCTTTGGAGGTGTTTTAAGGTCTTTGTGAACGAATTTTGCTCTTCATGATAGCAGAAGTAGTCAGTCTAAGCCATGCGAATCACAGACGTCACCGACATCACCGACATCACAGCTGTCAAAGAAGCGTTGGTGGTATAGTGGTAAGCATAGCTGCCTTCCAAGCAGTTGACCCGGGTTCGATTCCCGGCCAATGCATTTCTTTCAAGGTTTTGTCACCTGTCTCCTATGCTTGCTCTTTCATGGTAAAAAATTTTGCAGCTAGAAGCACCCTTTCAGCTCCTTACATTACAATGCTCCTCCCATTACAATGCTCCTCCCAAAAGGGTCCCATGGCTCTAGAGCCTCATCTGCTACATAACAACTTTCTTGTCCTAAGTATTAAGCCACGCGAAGCTCTGTAAACATCCCAGTCTTAGTCTTCTAATGTCAAAAATATTTTGACACTTAAAAAAAAAAAAAAAAGTTTCAAACAGTTACAGAGATTGATCAGTGGATTGCGTGGCTAAATGCGTGGGTCAGACATGGGGGATTAGCTCAAATGGTAGAGCGCTCGCTTAGCATGCGAGAGGTAGCGGGATCGATGCCCGCATCCTCCAAAAACTTTTTGACTTTTTCAAACATCTTTTTAGCTAATGCTCATGGCACTCTTAGCCAAGCCAAAGAGTTGCACACACCCAGCTTTGCCAATCCTTCGATAGCTCAGCTGGTAGAGCGGAGGACTGTAGTAGAACAATCGGCAATCCTTAGGTCGCTGGTTCGATTCCGGCTCGAAGGACATTTTTTTGGGGGGTATGTTTTCATTTGGGATGTTTCAAGATGCTGAAAAACACACACTTCCGCTGACCCCTGCTCTTAACACTAGAAACACCCTTTCCAGAGAGGTCTCCTGTCAACATTGGGACTTAAAAACAGGCACAGAGACCAAGCTTTCAGTTGAGAGCACATCTAAGGCTCGCCAAAGAACCACCTTTAGCTGTGACGTGCAACCAAATCAAAAAGGGGACCTCGTCCCTGGGTGGGCTTGAACCACCAACCTTTCGGTTAACAGCCGAACGCGCTAACCGATTGCGCCACAGAGACAACAGTGCTGCATGCTCGTGACTAGGCACAAGCGAAAACCCAAATGCTGGTCTCCAGGTGGACTTCAGCCCATAACAATCGGCTTTTAAGCTAAACTTGCTGAAACGGCAGAGACCGCCTTCCCACTAGCAGCTTGACAGGAACCAGAGGGTAGTTATGCTTCTCATCTCCTTTACAGACAGAAGCAGAGTGGCGCAGCGGAAGCGTGCTGGGCCCATAACCCAGAGGTCGATGGATCGAAACCATCCTCTGCTAAGCAATCAATTTTACTGTTTCCACCATTGTAATTGAGGCAAGTTCGTTTCTAGGCCAACGCATTGTTCCTCTTCTTTGGAGGTGTTTTAAGGTCTTTGTGAACGAATTTTGCTCTTCATGATAGCAGAAGTAGTCAGTCTAAGCCATGCGAATCACAGACGTCACCGACATCACCGACATCACAGCTGTCAAAGAAGCGTTGGTGGTATAGTGGTAAGCATAGCTGCCTTCCAAGCAGTTGACCCGGGTTCGATTCCCGGCCAACGCATTTCTTTCAAGGTTTTGTCACCTGTCTCCTATGCTTGCTCTTTCATGGTAAAAAATTTTGCAGCTAGAAGCACCCTTTCAGCTCCTTACATTACAATGCTCCTCCCATTACAATGCTCCTCCCAAAAGGGTCCCATGGCTCTAGAGCCTCATCTGCTACATAACAACTTTCTTGTCCTAAGTATTAAGCCACGCGAAGCTCTGTAAACATCCCAGTCTTAGTCTTCTAATGTCAAAAATATTTTGACACTTAAAAAAAAAAAAAAAAGTTTCAAACAGTTACAGAGATTGATCAGTGGATTGCGTGGCTAAATGCGTGGGTCAGACATGGGGGATTAGCTCAAATGGTAGAGCGCTCGCTTAGCATGCGAGAGGTAGCGGGATCGATGCCCGCATCCTCCAAAAACTTTTTGACTTTTTCAAACATCTTTTTAGCTAATGCTCATGGCACTCTTAGCCAAGCCAAAGAGTTGCACACACCCAGCTTTGCCAATCCTTCGATAGCTCAGCTGGTAGAGCGGAGGACTGTAGTAGAACAATCGGCAATCCTTAGGTCGCTGGTTCGATTCCGGCTCGAAGGACATTTTTTTGGGGGGTATGTTTTCATTTGGGATGTTTCAAGATGCTGAAAAACACACACTTCCGCTGACCCCTGCTCTTAACACTAGAAACACCCTTTCCAGAGAGGTCTCCCGTCAACATTGGGACTTAAAAACAGGCACAGAGACCAAGCTTTCAGTTGAGAGCACATCTAAGGCTCGCCAAAGAACCACCTTTAGCTGTGACGTGCAACCAAATCAAAAAGGGGACCTCGTCCCTGGGTGGGCTTGAACCACCAACCTTTCGGTTAACAGCCGAACGCGCTAACCGATTGCGCCACAGAGACAACAGTGCTGCATGCTCGTGACTAGGCACAAGCGAAAACCCAAATGCTGGTCTCCAGGTGGACTTCAGCCCATAACAATCGGCTTTTAAGCTAAACTTGCTGAAACGGCAGAGACCGCCTTCCCACTAGCAGCTTGACAGGAACCAGAGGGTAGTTATGCTTCTCATCTCCTTTACAGACAGAAGCAGAGTGGCGCAGCGGAAGCGTGCTGGGCCCATAACCCAGAGGTCGATGGATCGAAACCATCCTCTGCTAAGCAATCAATTTTACTGTTTCCACCATTGTAATTGAGGCAAGTTCGTTTCTAGGCCAACGCATTGTTCCTCTTCTTTGGAGGTGTTTTAAGGTCTTTGTGAACGAATTTTGCTCTTCATGATAGCAGAAGTAGTCAGTCTAAGCCATGCGAATCACAGACGTCACCGACATCACCGACATCACAGCTGTCAAAGAAGCGTTGGTGGTATAGTGGTAAGCATAGCTGCCTTCCAAGCAGTTGACCCGGGTTCGATTCCCGGCCAACGCATTTCTTTCAAGGTTTTGTCACCTGTCTCCTATGCTTGCTCTTTCATGGTAAAAAATTTTGCAGCTAGAAGCACCCTTTCAGCTCCTTACATTACAATGCTCCTCCCATTACAATGCTCCTCCCAAAAGGGTCCCATGGCTCTAGAGCCTCATCTGCTACATAACAACTTTCTTGTCCTAAGTATTAAGCCACGCGAAGCTCTGTAAACATCCCAGTCTTAGTCTTCTAATGTCAAAAATATTTTGACACTTAAAAAAAAAAAAAAAAGTTTCAAACAGTTACAGAGATTGATCAGTGGATTGCGTGGCTAAATGCGTGGGTCAGACATGGGGGATTAGCTCAAATGGTAGAGCGCTCGCTTAGCATGCGAGAGGTAGCGGGATCGATGCCCGCATCCTCCAAAAACTTTTTGACTTTTTCAAACATCTTTTTAGCTAATGCTCATGGCACTCTTAGCCAAGCCAAAGAGTTGCACACACCCAGCTTTGCCAATCCTTCGATAGCTCAGCTGGTAGAGCGGAGGACTGTAGTAGAACAATCGGCAATCCTTAGGTCGCTGGTTCGATTCCGGCTCGAAGGACATTTTTTTGGGGGGTATGTTTTCATTTGGGATGTTTCAAGCTGCTGAAACACACACACTTCCGCTGACCCCTACTCTTAACACTAGAAACACCCTTTCCAGAGAGGTCTCCCGTCAACATTGGGACTTTAAAACAGGCACAGAGACCAAGCTTTCAGTTGAGAGCACATCTAAGGCTCGCCAAAGAACCACCTTTAGCTGTGACGTGCAACCAAATCAAAAAGGGGACCTCGTCCCTGGGTGGGCTTGAACCAACAACCTTTTGGTTAACAGCCGAACGCGCTAACCGATTGCGCCACAGAGACAACGGTGCTGCATGCTCGTGACTAGGCACAAGCGAAAACCCAAATGCTGGTCTCCAGGTGGACTTCAGCCCATAACAATCGGCTTTTAAGCTAAACTTGCTGAAACGGCAGAGACCGCCTTCCCACTAGCAGCTTGACAGGAACCAGAGGGTAGTTATGCTTCTCATCTCCTTTACAGACAGAAGCAGAGTGGCGCAGCGGAAGCGTGCTGGGCCCATAACCCAGAGGTCGATGGATCGAAACCATCCTCTGCTAAGCAATCAATTTTACTGTTTCCACCATTGTAATTGAGGCAAGTTCGTTTCTAGGCCAACGCATTGTTCCTCTTCTTTGGAGGTGTTTTAAGGTCTTTGTGAACGAATTTTGCTCTTCATGATAGCAGAAGTAGTCAGTCTAAGCCATGCGAATCACAGACGTCACCGACATCACCGACATCACAGCTGTCAAAGAAGCGTTGGTGGTATAGTGGTAAGCATAGCTGCCTTCCAAGCAGTTGACCCGGGTTCGATTCCCGGCCAACGCATTTCTTTCAAGGTTTTGTCACCTGTCTCCTATGCTTGCTCTTTCATGGTAAAAAATTTTGCAGCTAGAAGCACCCTTTCAGCTCCTTACATTACAATGCTCCTCCCATTACAATGCTCCTCCCAAAAGGGTCCCATGGCTCTAGAGCCTCATCTGCTACATAACAACTTTCTTGTCCTAAGTATTAAGCCACGCGAAGCTCTGTAAACATCCCAGTCTTAGTCTTCTAATGTCAAAAATATTTTGACACTTAAAAAAAAAAAAAAAAGTTTCAAACAGTTACAGAGATTGATCAGTGGATTGCGTGGCTAAATGCGTGGGTCAGACATGGGGGATTAGCTCAAATGGTAGAGCGCTCGCTTAGCATGCGAGAGGTAGCGGGATCGATGCCCGCATCCTCCAAAAACTTTTTGACTTTTTCAAACATCTTTTTAGCTAATGCTCATGGCACTCTTAGCCAAGCCAAAGAGTTGCACACACCCAGCTTTGCCAATCCTTCGATAGCTCAGCTGGTAGAGCGGAGGACTGTAGTAGAACAATCGGCAATCCTTAGGTCGCTGGTTCGATTCCGGCTCGAAGGACATTTTTTTGGGGGGTATGTTTTCATTTGGGATGTTTCAAGATGCTGAAAAACACACACTTCCGCTGACCCCTGCTCTTAACACTAGAAACACCCTTTCCAGAGAGGTCTCCCGTCAACATTGGGACTTAAAAACAGGCACAGAGACCAAGCTTTCAGTTGAGAGCACATCTAAGGCTCGCCAAAGAACCACCTTTAGCTGTGACGTGCAACCAAATCAAAAAGGGGACCTCGTCCCTGGGTGGGCTTGAACCACCAACCTTTCGGTTAACAGCAGAACGCGCTAACCGATTGCGCCACAGAGACAACAGTGCTGCATGCTCGTGACTAGGCACAAGCGAAAACCCAAATGCTGGTCTCCAGGTGGACTTCAGCCCATAACAATCGGCTTTTAAGCTAAACTTGCTGAATCGGCAGAGACCGCCTTCCCGCTAGCAGCTTGACAGGAACCAGAGGGTAGTTATGCTTCTCATCTCATTTACAGACAGAAGCAGAGTGGCGCAGCGGAAGCGTGCTGGGCCCATAACCCAGAGGTCGATGGATCGAAACCATCCTCTGCTAAGCAATCAATTTTACTGTTTCCACCATTGTAATTGAGGCAAGTTCGTTTCTAGGCCAACGCATTGTTCCTCTTCTTTGGAGGTGTTTTAAGGTCTTTGTGAACGAATTTTGCTCTTCATGATAGCAGAAGTAGTCAGTCTAAGCCATGCGAATCACAGACGTCACCGACATCACCGACATCACAGCTGTCAAAGAAGCGTTGGTGGTATAGTGGTAAGCATAGCTGCCTTCCAAGCAGTTGACCCGGGTTCGATTCCCGGCCAACGCATTTCTTTCAAGGTTTTGTCACCTGTCTCCTATGCTTGCTCTTTCATGGTAAAAAATTTTGCAGCTAGAAGCACCCTTTCAGCTCCTTACATTACAATGCTCCTCCCATTACAATGCTCCTCCCAAAAGGGTCCCATGGCTCTAGAGCCTCATCTGCTACATAACAACTTTCTTGTCCTAAGTATTAAGCCACGCGAAGCTCTGTAAACATCCCAGTCTTAGTCTTCTAATGTCAAAAATATTTTGACACTTAAAAAAAAAAAAAAAAGTTTCAAACAGTTACAGAGATTGATCAGTGGATTGCGTGGCTAAATGCGTGGGTCAGACATGGGGGATTAGCTCAAATGGTAGAGCGCTCGCTTAGCATGCGAGAGGTAGCGGGATCGATGCCCGCATCCTCCAAAAACTTTTTGACTTTTTCAAACATCTTTTTAGCTAATGCTCATGGCACTCTTAGCCAAGCCAAAGAGTTGCACACACCCAGCTTTGCCAATCCTTCGATAGCTCAGCTGGTAGAGCGGAGGACTGTAGTAGAACAATCGGCAAACCTTAGGTCGCTGGTTCGATTCCGGCTCGAAGGACATTTTTTTGGGGGGTATGTTTTCATTTGGGATGTTTCAAGATGCTGAAAAACACACACTTCCGCTGACCCCTGCTCTTAACACTAGAAACACCCTTTCCAGAGAGGTCTCCCGTCAACATTGGGACTTAAAAACAGGCACAGAGACCAAGCTTTCAGTTGAGAGCACATCTAAGGCTCGCCAAAGAACCACCTTTAGCTGTGACGTGCAACCAAATCAAAAAGGGGACCTCGTCCCTGGGTGGGCTTGAACCACCAACCTTTCGGTTAACAGCCGAACGCGCTAACCGATTGCGCCACAGAGACAACAGTGCTGCATGCTCGTGACTAGGCACAAGCGAAAACCCAAATGCTGGTCTCCAGGTGGACTTCAGCCCATAACAATCGGCTTTTAAGCTAAACTTGCTGAAACGGCAGAGACCGCCTTCCCACTAGCAGCTTGACAGGAACCAGAGGGTAGTTATGCTTCTCATCTCCTTTACAGACAGAAGCAGAGTGGCGCAGCGGAAGCGTGCTGGGCCCATAACCCAGAGGTCGATGGATCGAAACCATCCTCTGCTAAGCAATCAATTTTACTGTTTCCACCATTGTAATTGAGGCAAGTTCGTTTCTAGGCCAACGCATTGTTCCTCTTCTTTGGAGGTGTTTTAAGGTCTTTGTGAACGAATTTTGCTCTTCATGATAGCAGAAGTAGTCAGTCTAAGCCATGCGAATCACAGACGTCACCGACATCACCGACATCACAGCTGTCAAAGAAGCGTTGGTGGTATAGTGGTAAGCATAGCTGCCTTCCAAGCAGTTGACCCGGGTTCGATTCCCGGCCAACGCATTTCTTTCAAGGTTTTGTCACCTGTCTCCTATGCTTGCTCTTTCATGGTAAAAAATTTTGCAGCTAGAAGCACCCTTTCAGCTCCTTACATTACAATGCTCCTCCCATTACAATGCTCCTCCCAAAAGGGTCCCATGGCTCTAGAGCCTCATCTGCTACATAACAACTTTCTTGTCCTAAGTATTAAGCCACGCGAAGCTCTGTAAACATCCCAGTCTTAGTCTTCTAATGTCAAAAATATTTTGACACTTAAAAAAAAAAAAAAAAGTTTCAAACAGTTACAGAGATTGATCAGTGGATTGCGTGGCTAAATGCGTGGGTCAGACATGGGGGATTAGCTCAAATGGTAGAGCGCTCGCTTAGCATGCGAGAGGTAGCGGGATCGATGCCCGCATCCTCCAAAAACTTTTTGACTTTTTCAAACATCTTTTTAGCTAATGCTCATGGCACTCTTAGCCAAGCCAAAGAGTTGCACACACCCAGCTTTGCCAATCCTTCGATAGCTCAGCTGGTAGAGCGGAGGACTGTAGTAGAACAATCGGCAATCCTTAGGTCGCTGGTTCGATTCCGGCTCGAAGGACATTTTTTTGGGGGGTATGTTTTCATTTGGGATGTTTCAAGATGCTGAAAAACACACACTTCCGCTGACCCCTGCTCTTAACACTAGAAACACCCTTTCCAGAGAGGTCTCCCGTCAACATTGGGACTTAAAAACAGGCACAGAGACCAAGCTTTCAGTTGAGAGCACATCTAAGGCTCGCCAAAGAACCACCTTTAGCTGTGACGTGCAACCAAATCAAAAAGGGGACCTCGTCCCTGGGTGGGCTTGAACCACCAACCTTTCGGTTAACAGCCGAACGCGCTAACCGATTGCGCCACAGAGACAACAGTGCTGCATGCTCGTGACTAGGCACAAGCGAAAACCCAAATGCTGGTCTCCAGGTGGACTTCAGCCCATAACAATCGGCTTTTAAGCTAAACTTGCTGAAACGGCAGAGACCGCCTTCCCACTAGCAGCTTGACAGGAACCAGAGGGTAGTTATGCTTCTCATCTCCTTTACAGACAGAAGCAGAGTGGCGCAGCGGAAGCGTGCTGGGCCCATAACCCAGAGGTCGATGGATCGAAACCATCCTCTGCTAAGCAATCAATTTTACTGTTTCCACCATTGTAATTGAGGCAAGTTCGTTTCTAGGCCAACGCATTGTTCCTCTTCTTTGGAGGTGTTTTAAGGTCTTTGTGAACGAATTTTGCTCTTCATGATAGCAGAAGTAGTCAGTCTAAGCCATGCGAATCACAGACGTCACCGACATCACCGACATCACAGCTGTCAAAGAAGCGTTGGTGGTATAGTGGTAAGCATAGCTGCCTTCCAAGCAGTTGACCCGGGTTCGATTCCCGGCCAACGCATTTCTTTCAAGGTTTTGTCACCTGTCTCCTATGCTTGCTCTTTCATGGTAAAAAATTTTGCAGCTAGAAGCACCCTTTCAGCTCCTTACATTACAATGCTCCTCCCATTACAATGCTCCTCCCAAAAGGGTCCCATGGCTCTAGAGCCTCATCTGCTACATAACAACTTTCTTGTCCTAAGTATTAAGCCACGCGAAGCTCTGTAAACATCCCAGTCTTAGTCTTCTAATGTCAAAAATATTTTGACACTTAAAAAAAAAAAAAAAAGTTTCAAACAGTTACAGAGATTGATCAGTGGATTGCGTGGCTAAATGCGTGGGTCAGACATGGGGGATTAGCTCAAATGGTAGAGCGCTCGCTTAGCATGCGAGAGGTAGCGGGATCGATGCCCGCATCCTCCAAAAACTTTTTGACTTTTTCAAACATCTTTTTAGCTAATGCTCATGGCACTCTTAGCCAAGCCAAAGAGTTGCACACACCCAGCTTTGCCAATCCTTCGATAGCTCAGCTGGTAGAGCGGAGGACTGTAGTAGAACAATCGGCAATCCTTAGGTCGCTGGTTCGATTCCGGCTCGAAGGACATTTTTTTGGGGGGTATGTTTTCATTTGGGATGTTTCAAGCTGCTGAAACACACACACTTCCGCTGACCCCTACTCTTAACACTAGAAACACCCTTTCCAGAGAGGTCTCCCGTCAACATTGGGACTTTAAAACAGGCACAGAGACCAAGCTTTCAGTTGAGAGCACATCTAAGGCTCGCCAAAGAACCACCTTTAGCTGTGACGTGCAACCAAATCAAAAAGGGGACCTCGTCCCTGGGTGGGCTTGAACCAACAACCTTTTGGTTAACAGCCGAACGCGCTAACCGATTGCGCCACAGAGACAACGGTGCTGCATGCTCGTGACTAGGCACAAGCGAAAACCCAAATGCTGGTCTCCAGGTGGACTTCAGCCCATAACAATCGGCTTTTAAGCTAAACTTGCTGAAACGGCAGAGACCGCCTTCCCACTAGCAGCTTGACAGGAACCAGAGGGTAGTTATGCTTCTCATCTCCTTTACAGACAGAAGCAGAGTGGCGCAGCGGAAGCGTGCTGGGCCCATAACCCAGAGGTCGATGGATCGAAACCATCCTCTGCTAAGCAATCAATTTTACTGTTTCCACCATTGTAATTGAGGCAAGTTCGTTTCTAGGCCAACGCATTGTTCCTCTTCTTTGGAGGTGTTTTAAGGTCTTTGTGAACGAATTTTGCTCTTCATGATAGCAGAAGTAGTCAGTCTAAGCCATGCGAATCACAGACGTCACCGACATCACCGACATCACAGCTGTCAAAGAAGCGTTGGTGGTATAGTGGTAAGCATAGCTGCCTTCCAAGCAGTTGACCCGGGTTCGATTCCCGGCCAACGCATTTCTTTCAAGGTTTTGTCACCTGTCTCCTATGCTTGCTCTTTCATGGTAAAAAATTTTGCAGCTAGAAGCACCCTTTCAGCTCCTTACATTACAATGCTCCTCCCATTACAATGCTCCTCCCAAAAGGGTCCCATGGCTCTAGAGCCTCATCTGCTACATAACAACTTTCTTGTCCTAAGTATTAAGCCACGCGAAGCTCTGTAAACATCCCAGTCTTAGTCTTCTAATGTCAAAAATATTTTGACACTTAAAAAAAAAAAAAAAAGTTTCAAACAGTTACAGAGATTGATCAGTGGATTGCGTGGCTAAATGCGTGGGTCAGACATGGGGGATTAGCTCAAATGGTAGAGCGCTCGCTTAGCATGCGAGAGGTAGCGGGATCGATGCCCGCATCCTCCAAAAACTTTTTGACTTTTTCAAACATCTTTTTAGCTAATGCTCATGGCACTCTTAGCCAAGCCAAAGAGTTGCACACACCCAGCTTTGCCAATCCTTCGATAGCTCAGCTGGTAGAGCGGAGGACTGTAGTAGAACAATCGGCAATCCTTAGGTCGCTGGTTCGATTCCGGCTCGAAGGACATTTTTTTGGGGGGTATGTTTTCATTTGGGATGTTTCAAGATGCTGAAAAACACACACTTCCGCTGACCCCTGCTCTTAACACTAGAAACACCCTTTCCAGAGAGGTCTCCCGTCAACATTGGGACTTAAAAACAGGCACAGAGACCAAGCTTTCAGTTGAGAGCACATCTAAGGCTCGCCAAAGAACCACCTTTAGCTGTGACGTGCAACCAAATCAAAAAGGGGACCTCGTCCCTGGGTGGGCTTGAACCACCAACCTTTCGGTTAACAGCCGAACGCGCTAACCGATTGCGCCACAGAGACAACAGTGCTGCATGCTCGTGACTAGGCACAAGCGAAAACCCAAATGCTGGTCTCCAGGTGGACTTCAGCCCATAACAATCGGCTTTTAAGCTAAACTTGCTGAATCGGCAGAGACCGCCTTCCCGCTAGCAGCTTGACAGGAACCAGAGGGTAGTTATGCTTCTCATCTCATTTACGGACAGAAGCAGAGTGGCGCAGCGGAAGCGTGCTGGGCCCATAACCCAGAGGTCGATGGATCGAAACCATCCTCTGCTAAGCAATCAATTTTACTGTTTCCACCATTGTAATTGAGGCAAGTTCGTTTCTAGGCCAACGCATTGTTCCTCTTCTTTGGAGGTGTTTTAAGGTCTTTGTGAACGAATTTTGCTCTTCATGATAGCAGAAGTAGTCAGTCTAAGCCATGCGAATCACAGACGTCACCGACATCACCGACATCACAGCTGTCAAAGAAGCGTTGGTGGTATAGTGGTAAGCATAGCTGCCTTCCAAGCAGTTGACCCGGGTTCGATTCCCGGCCAACGCATTTCTTTCAAGGTTTTGTCACCTGTCTCCTATGCTTGCTCTTTCATGGTAAAAAATTTTGCAGCTAGAAGCACCCTTTCAGCTCCTTACATTACAATGCTCCTCCCATTACAATGCTCCTCCCAAAAGGGTCCCATGGCTCTAGAGCCTCATCTGCTACATAACAACTTTCTTGTCCTAAGTATTAAGCCACGCGAAGCTCTGTAAACATCCCAGTCTTAGTCTTCTAATGTCAAAAATATTTTGACACTTAAAAAAAAAAAAAAAAGTTTCAAACAGTTACAGAGATTGATCAGTGGATTGCGTGGCTAAATGCGTGGGTCAGACATGGGGGATTAGCTCAAATGGTAGAGCGCTCGCTTAGCATGCGAGAGGTAGCGGGATCGATGCCCGCATCCTCCAAAAACTTTTTGACTTTTTCAAACATCTTTTTAGCTAATGCTCATGGCACTCTTAGCCAAGCCAAAGAGTTGCACACACCCAGCTTTGCCAATCCTTCGATAGCTCAGCTGGTAGAGCGGAGGACTGTAGTAGAACAATCGGCAATCCTTAGGTCGCTGGTTCGATTCCGGCTCGAAGGACATTTTTTTGGGGGGTATGTTTTCATTTGGGATGTTTCAAGCTGCTGAAACACACACACTTCCGCTGACCCCTACTCTTAACACTAGAAACACCCTTTCCAGAGAGGTCTCCCGTCAACATTGGGACTTTAAAACAGGCACAGAGACCAAGCTTTCAGTTGAGAGCACATCTAAGGCTTGCCAAAGAACCACCTTTAGCTGTGACGTGCAACCAAATCAAAAAGGGGACCTCGTCCCTGGGTGGGCTTGAACCACCAACCTTTCGGTTAACAGCAGAACGCGCTAACCGATTGCGCCACAGAGACAACGGTGCTGCATGCTCGTGACTAGGCACAAGCGAAAACCCAAATGCTGGTCTCCAGGTGGACTTCAGCCCATAACAATCGGCTTTTAAGCTAAACTTGCTGAAACGGCAGAGACCGCCTTCCCACTAGCAGCTTGACAGGAACCAGAGGGTAGTTATGCTTCTCATCTCCTTTACAGACAGAAGCAGAGTGGCGCAGCGGAAGCGTGCTGGGCCCGTAACCCAGAGGTCGATGGATCGAAACCATCCTCTGCTAAGCAATCAATTTTACTGTTTCCACCATTGTAATTGAGGCAAGTTCGTTTCTAGGCCAACGCATTGTTCCTCTTCTTTGGAGGTGTTTTAAGGTCTTTGTGAACGAATTTTGCTCTTCATGATAGCAGAAGTAGTCAGTCTAAGCCATGCGAATCACAGACGTCACCGACATCACCGACATCACAGCTGTCAAAGAAGCGTTGGTGGTATAGTGGTTTAGCCAAGCCAAAGAGTTGCACACACCCAGCTTTGCCAATCCTTCGATAGCTCAGCTGGTAGAGCGGAGGACTGTAGTAGAACAATCGGCAATCCTTAGGTCGCTGGTTCGATTCCGGCTCGAAGGACATTTTTTTGGGGGGTATGTTTTCATTTGGGATGTTTCAAGATGCTGAAAAACACACACTTCCGCTGACCCCTGCTCTTAACACTAGAAACACCCTTTCCAGAGAGGTCTCCCGTCAACATTGGGACTTTAAAACAGGCACAGAGACCAAGCTTTCAGTTGAGAGCACATCTAAGGCTCGCCAAAGAACCACCTTTAGCTGTGACGTGCAACCAAATCAAAAAGGGGACCTCGTCCCTGGGTGGGCTTGAACCACCAACCTTTCGGTTAACAGCCGAACGCGCTAACCGATTGCGCCACAGAGACAACAGTGCTGCATGCTCGTGACTAGGCACAAGCGAAAACCCAAATGCTGGTCTCCAGGTGGACTTCAGCCCATAACAATCGGCTTTTAAGCTAAACTTGCTGAATCGGCAGAGACCGCCTTCCCGCTAGCAGCTTGACAGGAACCAGAGGGTAGTTATGCTTCTCATCTCATTTACAGACAGAAGCAGAGTGGCGCAGCGGAAGCGTGCTGGGCCCATAACCCAGAGGTCGATGGATCGAAACCATCCTCTGCTAAGCAATCAATTTTACTGTTTCCACCATTGTAATTGAGGCAAGTTCGTTTCTAGGCCAACGCATTGTTCCTCTTCTTTGGAGGTGTTTTAAGGTCTTTGTGAACGAATTTTGCTCTTCATGATAGCAGAAGTAGTCAGTCTAAGCCATGCGAATCACAGACATCACCGACATCACCGACATCACAGCTGTCAAAGAAGCGTTGGTGGTATAGTGGTAAGCATAGCTGCCTTCCAAGCAGTTGACCCGGGTTCGATTCCCGGCCAACGCATTTCTTTCAAGGTTTTGTCACCTGTCTCCTATGCTTGCTCTTTCATGGTAAAAAATTTTGCAGCTAAAAGCACCCTTTCAGCTCCTTACATTACAATGCTCCTCCCATTACAATGCTCCTCCCAAAAGGGTCCCATGGCTCTAGAGCCTCATCTGCTACATAACAACTTTCTTGTCCTAAGTATTAAGCCACGCGAAGCTCTGTAAACATCCCAGTCTTAGTCTTCTAATGTCAAAAATATTTTGACACTTAAAAAAAAAAAAAAAGTTTCAAACAGTTACAGAGATTGATCAGTGGATTGCGTGGCTAAATGCGTGGGTCAGACATGGGGGATTAGCTCAAATGGTAGAGCGCTCGCTTAGCATGCGAGAGGTAGCGGGATCGATGCCCGCATCCTCCAAAAACTTTTTGACTTTTTCAAACATCTTTTTAGCTAATGCTCATGGCACTCTTAGCCAAGCCAAAGAGTTGCACACACCCAGCTTTGCCAATCCTTCGATAGCTCAGCTGGTAGAGCGGAGGACTGTAGTAGAACAATCGGCAATCCTTAGGTCGCTGGTTCGATTCCGGCTCGAAGGACATTTTTTTGGGGGGTATGTTTTCATTTGGGATGTTTCAAGCTGCTGAAACACACACACTTCCGCTGACCCCTACTCTTAACACTAGAAACACCCTTTCCAGAGAGGTCTCCCGTCAACATTGGGACTTTAAAACAGGCACAGAGACCAAGCTTTCAGTTGAGAGCACATCTAAGGCTCGCCAAAGAACCACCTTTAGCTGTGACGTGCAACCAAATCAAAAAGGGGACCTCGTCCCTGGGTGGGCTTGAACCAACAACCTTTTGGTTAACAGCCGAACGCGCTAACCGATTGCGCCACAGAGACAACGGTGCTGCATGCTCGTGACTAGGCACAAGCGAAAACCCAAATGCTGGTCTCCAGGTGGACTTCAGCCCATAACAATCGGCTTTTAAGCTAAACTTGCTGAAACGGCAGAGACCGCCTTCCCACTAGCAGCTTGACAGGAACCAGAGGGTAGTTATGCTTCTCATCTCCTTTACAGACAGAAGCAGAGTGGCGCAGCGGAAGCGTGCTGGGCCCATAACCCAGAGGTCGATGGATCGAAACCATCCTCTGCTAAGCAATCAATTTTACTGTTTCCACCATTGTAATTGAGGCAAGTTCGTTTCTAGGCCAACGCATTGTTCCTCTTCTTTGGAGGTGTTTTAAGGTCTTTGTGAACGAATTTTGCTCTTCATGATAGCAGAAGTAGTCAGTCTAAGCCATGCGAATCACAGACGTCACCGACATCACCGACATCACAGCTGTCAAAGAAGCGTTGGTGGTATAGTGGTTTAGCCAAGCCAAAGAGTTGCACACACCCAGCTTTGCCAATCCTTCGATAGCTCAGCTGGTAGAGCGGAGGACTGTAGTAGAACAATCGGCAATCCTTAGGTCGCTGGTTCGATTCCGGCTCGAAGGACATTTTTTTGGGGGGTATGTTTTCATTTGGGATGTTTCAAGCTGCTGAAACACACACACTTCCGCTGACCCCTACTCTTAACACTAGAAACACCCTTTCCAGAGAGGTCTCCCGTCAACATTGGGACTTTAAAACAGGCACAGAGACCAAGCTTTCAGTTGAGAGCACATCTAAGGCTCGCCAAAGAACCACCTTTAGCTGTGACGTGCAACCAAATCAAAAAGGGGACCTCGTCCCTGGGTGGGCTTGAACCACCAACCTTTCGGTTAACAGCCGAACGCGCTAACCGATTGCGCCACAGAGACAACGGTGCTGCATGCTCGTGACTAGGCACAAGCGAAAACCCAAATGCTGGTCTCCAGGTGGACTTCAGCCCATAACAATCGGCTTTTAAGCTAAACTTGCTGAAACGGCAGAGACCGCCTTCCCACTAGCAGCTTGACAGGAACCAGAGGGTAGTTATGCTTCTCATCTCCTTTACAGACAGAAGCAGAGTGGCGCAGCGGAAGCGTGCTGGGCCCATAACCCAGAGGTCGATGGATCGAAACCATCCTCTGCTAAGCAATCAATTTTACTGTTTCCACCATTGTAATTGAGGCAAGTTCGTTTCTAGGCCAACGCATTGTTCCTCTTCTTTGGAGGTGTTTTAAGGTCTTTGTGAACGAATTTTGCTCTTCATGATAGCAGAAGTAGTCAGTCTAAGCCATGCGAATCACAGACGTCACCGACATCACCGACATCACAGCTGTCACAGAAGCGTTGGTGGTATAGTGGTAAGCATAGCTGCCTTCCAAGCAGTTGACCCGGGTTCGATTCCCGGCCAATGCATTTCTTTCAAGGTTTTGTCACCTGTCTCCTATGCTTGCTCTTTCATGGTAAAAAATTTTGCAGCTAGAAGCACCCTTTCAGCTCCTTACATTACAATGCTCCTCCCATTACAATGCTCCTCCCAAAAGGGTCCCATGGCTCTAGAGCCTCATCTGCTACATAACAACTTTCTTGTCCTAAGTATTAAGCCACGCGAAGCTCTGTAAACATCCCAGTCTTAGTCTTCTAATGTCAAAAATATTTTGACACTTAAAAAAAAAAAAAAAAAAAAGAAAGTTTCAAACAGTTACAGAGATTGATCAGTGGATTGCGTGGCTAAATGCGTGGGTCAGACATGGGGGATTAGCTCAAATGGTAGAGCGCTCGCTTAGCATGCGAGAGGTAGCGGGATCGATGCCCGCATCCTCCAAAAACTTTTTGACTTTTTCAAACATCTTTTTAGCTAATGCTCATGGCACTCTTAGCCAAGCCAAAGAGTTGCACACACCCAGCTTTGCCAATCCTTCGATAGCTCAGCTGGTAGAGCGGAGGACTGTAGTAGAACAATCGGCAATCCTTAGGTCGCTGGTTCGATTCCGGCTCGAAGGACATTTTTTTGGGGGGTATGTTTTCATTTGGGATGTTTCAAGCTGCTGAAACACACACACTTCCGCTGACCCCTACTCTTAACACTAGAAACACCCTTTCCAGAGAGGTCTCCCGTCAACATTGGGACTTTAGCTGTGACGTGCAACCAAATCAAAAAGGGCACCTCGTCCCTGGGTGGGCTTGAACCACCAACCTTTCGGTTAACAGCCGAACACGCTAACCGATTGCGCCACAGAGACAACGGTGCTGCATGCTCGTGACTAGGCACAAGCGAAAACCCAAATGCTGGAATCGAACCCGGGTCAACTGCTTGGAAGGCAGCTATGCTTACCACTATACCACCAACGCTTCTTTGACAGCTGTGATGTCGGTGATCTTTTTAGCTAATGCTCATGGCACTCTTAGCCAAGCCAAAGAGTTGCACACACCCAGCTTTGCCAATCCTTCGATAGCTCAGCTGGTAGAGCGGAGGACTGTAGTAGAACAATCGGCAATCCTTAGGTCGCTGGTTCGATTCCGGCTCGAAGGACATTTTTTTGGGGGGTATGTTTTCATTTGGGATGTTTCAAGCTGCTGAAACACACACACTTCCGCTGACCCCTACTCTTAACACTAGAAACACCCTTTCCAGAGAGGTCTCCCGTCAACATTGGGACTTTAAAACAGGCACAGAGACCAAGCTTTCAGTTGAGAGCACATCTAAGGCTTGCCAAAGAACCACCTTTAGCTGTGACGTGCAACCAAATCAAAAAGGGGACCTCGTCCCTGGGTGGGCTTGAACCACCAACCTTTCGGTTAACAGCCGAACGCGCTAACCGATTGCGCCACAGAGACAACGGTGCTGCATGCTCGTGACTAGGCACAAGCGAAAACCCAAATGCTGGTCTCCAGGTGGACTTCAGCCCATAACAATCGGCTTTTAAGCTAAACTTGCTGAAACGGCAGAGACCGCCTTCCCGCTAGCAGCTTGACAGGAACCAGAGGGTAGTTATGCTTCTCATCTCCTTTACAGACAGAAGCAGAGTGGCGCAGCGGAAGCGTGCTGGCCCCATAACCCAGAGGTCGATTGATCGAAACCATCCTCTGCTAAGCAATCAATTTTACTGTTTCCACCATTGTAATTGAGGCAAGTTCGTTTCTAGGCCAACGCATTGTTCCTCTTCTTTGGAGGTGTTTTAAGGTCTTTGTGAACGAATTTTGCTCTTCATGATAGCAGAAGTAGTCAGTCTAAGCCATGCGAATCACAGACGTCACCGACATCACCGACATCACAGCTGTCAAAGAAGCGTTGGTGGTATAGTGGTAAGCATAGCTGCCTTCCAAGCAGTTGACCTGGGTTCGATTCCCGGCCAACGCATTTCTTTCAAGGTTTTGTCACCTGTCTCCTATGCTTGCTCTTTCATGGTAAAAAATTTTGCAGCTAGAAGCACCCTTTCAGCTCCTTACATTACAATGCTCCTCCCATTACAATGCTCCTCCCAAAAGGGTCCCATGGCTCTAGAGCCTCATCTGCTACATAACAACTTTCTTGTCCTAAGTATTAAGCCACGCGAAGCTCTGTAAACATCCCAGTCTTAGTCTTCTAATGTCAAAAATATTTTGACACTTAAAAAAAAAAAAAAAAAAAGTTTCAAACAGTTACAGAGATTGATCAGTGGATTGCGTGGCTAAATGCGTGGGTCAGACATGGGGGATTAGCTCAAATGGTAGAGCGCTCGCTTAGCATGCGAGAGGTAGCGGGATCGATGCCCGCATCCTCCAAAAACTTTTTGACTTTTTCAAACATCTTTTTAGCTAATGCTCATGGCACTCTTAGCCAAGCCAAAGAGTTGCACACACCCAGCTTTGCCAATCCTTCGATAGCTCAGCTGGTAGAGCGGAGGACTGTAGTAGAACAATCGGCAATCCTTAGGTCGCTGGTTCGATTCCGGCTCGAAGGACATTTTTTTGGGGGGTATGTTTTCATTTGGGATGTTTCAAGCTGCTGAAACACACACACTTCCGCTGACCCCTACTCTTAACACTAGAAACACCCTTTCCAGAGAGGTCTCCCGTCAACATTGGGACTTTAGCTGTGACGTGCAACCAAATCAAAAAGGGCACCTCGTCCCTGGGTGGGCTTGAACCACCAACCTTTCGGTTAACAGCCGAACACGCTAACCGATTGCGCCACAGAGACAACGGTGCTGCATGCTCGTGACTAGGCACAAGCGAAAACCCAAATGCTGGAATCGAACCCGGGTCAACTGCTTGGAAGGCAGCTATGCTTACCACTATACCACCAACGCTTCTTTGACAGCTGTGATGTCGGTGATCTTTTTAGCTAATGCTCATGGCACTCTTAGCCAAGCCAAAGAGTTGCACACACCCAGCTTTGCCAATCCTTCGATAGCTCAGCTGGTAGAGCGGAGGACTGTAGTAGAACAATCGGCAATCCTTAGGTCGCTGGTTCGATTCCGGCTCGAAGGACATTTTTTTGGGGGGTATGTTTTCATTTGGGATGTTTCAAGCTGCTGAAACACACACACTTCCGCTGACCCCTACTCTTAACACTAGAAACACCCTTTCCAGAGAGGTCTCCCGTCAACATTGGGACTTTAAAACAGGCACAGAGACCAAGCTTTCAGTTGAGAGCACATCTAAGGCTTGCCAAAGAACCACCTTTAGCTGTGACGTGCAACCAAATCAAAAAGGGGACCTCGTCCCTGGGTGGGCTTGAACCACCAACCTTTCGGTTAACAGCCGAACGCGCTAACCGATTGCGCCACAGAGACAACGGTGCTGCATGCTCGTGACTAGGCACAAGCGAAAACCCAAATGCTGGTCTCCAGGTGGACTTCAGCCCATAACAATCGGCTTTTAAGCTAAACTTGCTGAAACGGCAGAGACCGCCTTCCCGCTAGCAGCTTGACAGGAACCAGAGGGTAGTTATGCTTCTCATCTCCTTTACAGACAGAAGCAGAGTGGCGCAGCGGAAGCGTGCTGGCCCCATAACCCAGAGGTCGATTGATCGAAACCATCCTCTGCTAAGCAATCAATTTTACTGTTTCCACCATTGTAATTGAGGCAAGTTCGTTTCTAGGCCAACGCATTGTTCCTCTTCTTTGGAGGTGTTTTAAGGTCTTTGTGAACGAATTTTGCTCTTCATGATAGCAGAAGTAGTCAGTCTAAGCCATGCGAATCACAGACGTCACCGACATCACCGACATCACAGCTGTCAAAGAAGCGTTGGTGGTATAGTGGTAAGCATAGCTGCCTTCCAAGCAGTTGACCTGGGTTCGATTCCCGGCCAACGCATTTCTTTCAAGGTTTTGTCACCTGTCTCCTATGCTTGCTCTTTCATGGTAAAAAATTTTGCAGCTAGAAGCACCCTTTCAGCTCCTTACATTACAATGCTCCTCCCATTACAATGCTCCTCCCAAAAGGGTCCCATGGCTCTAGAGCCTCATCTGCTACATAACAACTTTCTTGTCCTAAGTATTAAGCCACGCGAAGCTCTGTAAACATCCCAGTCTTAGTCTTCTAATGTCAAAAATATTTTGACACTTAAAAAAAAAAAAAAAAAAAGTTTCAAACAGTTACAGAGATTGATCAGTGGATTGCGTGGCTAAATGCGTGGGTCAGACATGGGGGATTAGCTCAAATGGTAGAGCGCTCGCTTAGCATGCGAGAGGTAGCGGGATCGATGCCCGCATCCTCCAAAAACTTTTTGACTTTTTCAAACATCTTTTTAGCTAATGCTCATGGCACTCTTAGCCAAGCCAAAGAGTTGCACACACCCAGCTTTGCCAATCCTTCGATAGCTCAGCTGGTAGAGCGGAGGACTGTAGTAGAACAATCGGCAATCCTTAGGTCGCTGGTTCGATTCCGGCTCGAAGGAAATTTTTTTGGGGGGTATGTTTTCATTTGGGATGTTTCAAGCTGCTGAAACACACACACTTCCGCTGACCCCTACTCTTAACACTAGAAACACCCTTTCCAGAGAGGTCTCCCGTCAACATTGGGACTTTAAAACAGGCACAGAGACCAAGCTTTCAGTTGAGAGCACATCTAAGGCTCGCCAAAGAACCACCTTTAGCTGTGACGTGCAACCAAATCAAAAAGGGGACCTCGTCCCTGGGTGGGCTTGAACCACCAACCTTTCGGTTAACAGCCGAACGCGCTAACCGATTGCGCCACAGAGACAACGGTGCTGCATGCTCGTGACTAGGCACAAGCGAAAACCCAAATGCTGGTCTCCAGGTGGACTTCAGCCCATAACAATCGGCTTTTAAGCTAAACTTGCTGAAACGGCAGAGACCGCCTTCCCACTAGCAGCTTGACAGGAACCAGAGGGTAGTTATGCTTCTCATCTCCTTTACAGACAGAAGCAGAGTGGCGCAGCGGAAGCGTGCTGGGCCCATAACCCAGAGGTCGATGGATCGAAACCATCCTCTGCTAAGCAATCAATTTTACTGTTTCCACCATTGTAATTGAGGCAAGTTCGTTTCTAGGCCAACGCATTGTTCCTCTTCTTTGGAGGTGTTTTAAGGTCTTTGTGAACGAATTTTGCTCTTCATGATAGCAGAAGTAGTCAGTCTAAGCCATGCGAATCACAGACGTCACCGACATCACCGACATCACAGCTGTCAAAGAAGCGTTGGTGGTATAGTGGTAAGCATAGCTGCCTTCCAAGCAGTTGACCCGGGTTTGATTCCCGGCCAACGCATTTCTTTCAAGGTTTTGTCACCTGTCTCCTATGCTTGCTCTTTCATGGTAAAAAATTTTGCAGCTAGAAGCACCCTTTCAGCTCCTTACATTACAATGCTCCTCCCATTACAATGCTCCTCCCAAAAGGGTCCCATGGCTCTAGAGCCTCATCTGCTACATAACAACTTTCTTGTCCTAAGTATTAAGCCACGCGAAGCTCTGTAAACATCCCAGTCTTAGTCTTCTAATGTCAAAAATATTTTGACACTTAAAAAAAAAAAAAAAAAAAAAAAAAGTTTCAAACAGTTACAGAGATTGATCAGTGGATTGCGTGGCTAAATGCGTGGGTCAGACATGGGGGATTAGCTCAAATGGTAGAGCGCTCGCTTAGCATGCGAGAGGTAGCGGGATCGATGCCCGCATCCTCCAAAAACTTTTTGACTTTTTCAAACATCTTTTTAGCTAATGCTCATGGCACTCTTAGCCAAGCCAAAGAGTTGCACACACCCAGCTTTGCCAATCCTTCGATAGCTCAGCTGGTAGAGCGGAGGACTGTAGTAGAACAATCGGCAATCCTTAGGTCGCTGGTTCGATTCCGGCTCGAAGGACATTTTTTTGGGGGGTATGTTTTCATTTGGGATGTTTCAAGCTGCTGAAACACACACACTTCCGCTGACCCCTACTCTTAACACTAGAAACACCCTTTCCAGAGAGGTCTCCCGTCAACATTGGGACTTTAAAACAGGCACAGAGACCAAGCTTTCAGTTGAGAGCACATCTAAGGCTCGCCAAAGAACCACCTTTAGCTGTGACGTGCAACCAAATCAAAAACGGGACCTCGTCCCTGGGTGGGCTTGAACCACCAACCTTTCGGTTAACAGCCGAACGCGCTAACCGATTGCGCCACAGAGACAACGGTGCTGCATGCTTGTGACTAGGCACAAGCGAAAACCCAAATGCTGGTCTCCAGGTGGACTTCAGCCCATAACAATCGGCTTTTAAGCTAAACTTGCTGAAACGGCAGAGACCGCCTTCCCGCTAGCAGCTTGACAGGAACCAGAGGGTAGTTATGCTTCTCATCTCCTTTACAGACAGAAGCAGAGTGGCGCAGCGGAAGCGTGCTGGGCCCATAACCCAGAGGTCGATGGATTGAAACCATCCTCTGCTAAGCAATCAATTTTACTGTTTCCACCATTGTAATTGAGGCAAGTTCGTTTCTAGGCCAACGCATTGTTCCTCTTCTTTGGAGGTGTTTTAAGGTCTTTGTGAACGAATTTTGCTCTTCATGATAGCAGAAGTAGTCAGTCTAAGCCATGCGAATCACAGACGTCACCGACATCACCGACATCACAGCTGTCAAAGAAGCGTTGGTGGTATAGTGGTAAGCATAGCTGCCTTCCAAGCAGTTGACCCGGGTTCGATTCCCGGCCAACGCATTTCTTTCAAGGTTTTGTCACCTGTCTCCTATGCTTGCTCTTTCATGGTAAAAAATTTTGCAGCTAGAAGCACCCTTTCAGCTCCTTACATTACAATGCTCCTCCCATTACAATGCTCCTCCCAAAAGGGTCCCATGGCTCTAGAGCCTCATCTGCTACATAACAACTTTCTTGTCCTAAGTATTAAGCCACGCGAAGCTCTGTAAACATCCCAGTCTTAGTCTTCTAATGTCAAAAATATTTTGACACTTAAAAAAAAAAAAAAAAAAAAAAAAGTTTCAAACAGTTACAGAGATTGATCAGTGGATTGCGTGGCTAAATGCGTGGGTCAGACATGGGGGATTAGCTCAAATGGTAGAGCGCTCGCTTAGCATGCGAGAGGTAGCGGGATCGATGCCCGCATCCTCCAAAAACTTTTTGACTTTTTCAAACATCTTTTTAGCTAATGCTCATGGCACTCTTTTTTGGGGGGTATGTTTTCATTTGGGATGTTTCAAGCTGCTGAAACACACACACTTCCGCTGACCCCTACTCTTAACACTAGAAACACCCTTTCCAGAGAGGTCTCCCGTCAACATTGGGACTTTAGCTGTGACGTGCAACCAAATCAAAAAGGGCACCTCGTCCCTGGGTGGGCTTGAACCACCAACCTTTCGGTTAACAGCCGAACACGCTAACCGATTGCGCCACAGAGACAACGGTGCTGCATGCTCGTGACTAGGCACAAGCGAAAACCCAAATGCTGGAATCGAACCCGGGTCAACTGCTTGGAAGGCAGCTATGCTTACCACTATACCACCAACGCTTCTTTGACAGCTGTGATGTCGGTGATCTTTTTAGCTAATGCTCATGGCACTCTTAGCCAAGCCAAAGAGTTGCACACACCCAGCTTTGCCAATCCTTCGATAGCTCAGCTGGTAGAGCGGAGGACTGTAGTAGAACAATCGGCAATCGACCGCCTTCCCACTAGCAGCTTGACAGGAACCAGAGGGTAGTTATGCTTCTCATCTCCTTTACAGACAGAAGCAGAGTGGCGCAGCGGAAGCGTGCTGGGCCCATAACCCAGAGGTCGATGGATCGAAACCATCCTCTGCTAAGCAATCAATTTTACTGTTTCCACCATTGTAATTGAGGCAAGTTCGTTTCTAGGCCAACGCATTGTTCCTCTTCTTTGGAGGTGTTTTAAGGTCTTTGTGAACGAATTTTGCTCTTCATGATAGCAGAAGTAGTCAGTCTAAGCCATGCGAATCACAGACGTCACCGACATCACCGACATCACAGCTGTCAAAGAAGCGTTGGTGGTATAGTGGTAAGCATAGCTGCCTTCCAAGCAGTTGACCCGGGTTTGATTCCCGGCCAACGCATTTCTTTCAAGGTTTTGTCACCTGTCTCCTATGCTTGCTCTTTCATGGTAAAAAATTTTGCAGCTAGAAGCACCCTTTCAGCTCCTTACATTACAATGCTCCTCCCATTACAATGCTCCTCCCAAAAGGGTCCCATGGCTCTAGAGCCTCATCTGCTACATAACAACTTTCTTGTCCTAAGTATTAAGCCACGCGAAGCTCTGTAAACATCCCAGTCTTAGTCTTCTAATGTCAAAAATATTTTGACACTTAAAAAAAAAAAAAAAAAAAAAAAAAGTTTCAAACAGTTACAGAGATTGATCAGTGGATTGCGTGGCTAAATGCGTGGGTCAGACATGGGGGATTAGCTCAAATGGTAGAGCGCTCGCTTAGCATGCGAGAGGTAGCGGGATCGATGCCCGCATCCTCCAAAAACTTTTTGACTTTTTCAAACATCTTTTTAGCTAATGCTCATGGCACTCTTAGCCAAGCCAAAGAGTTGCACACACCCAGCTTTGCCAATCCTTCGATAGCTCAGCTGGTAGAGCGGAGGACTGTAGTAGAACAATCGGCAATCCTTAGGTCGCTGGTTCGATTCCGGCTCGAAGGACATTTTTTTGGGGGGTATGTTTTCATTTGGGATGTTTCAAGCTGCTGAAACACACACACTTCCGCTGACCCCTACTCTTAACACTAGAAACACCCTTTCCAGAGAGGTCTCCCGTCAACATTGGGACTTTAAAACAGGCACAGAGACCAAGCTTTCAGTTGAGAGCACATCTAAGGCTCGCCAAAGAACCACCTTTAGCTGTGACGTGCAACCAAATCAAAAACGGGACCTCGTCCCTGGGTGGGCTTGAACCACCAACCTTTCGGTTAACAGCCGAACGCGCTAACCGATTGCGCCACAGAGACAACGGTGCTGCATGCTTGTGACTAGGCACAAGCGAAAACCCAAATGCTGGTCTCCAGGTGGACTTCAGCCCATAACAATCGGCTTTTAAGCTAAACTTGCTGAAACGGCAGAGACCGCCTTCCCGCTAGCAGCTTGACAGGAACCAGAGGGTAGTTATGCTTCTCATCTCCTTTACAGACAGAAGCAGAGTGGCGCAGCGGAAGCGTGCTGGGCCCATAACCCAGAGGTCGATGGATTGAAACCATCCTCTGCTAAGCAATCAATTTTACTGTTTCCACCATTGTAATTGAGGCAAGTTCGTTTCTAGGCCAACGCATTGTTCCTCTTCTTTGGAGGTGTTTTAAGGTCTTTGTGAACGAATTTTGCTCTTCATGATAGCAGAAGTAGTCAGTCTAAGCCATGCGAATCACAGACGTCACCGACATCACCGACATCACAGCTGTCAAAGAAGCGTTGGTGGTATAGTGGTAAGCATAGCTGCCTTCCAAGCAGTTGACCCGGGTTCGATTCCCGGCCAACGCATTTCTTTCAAGGTTTTGTCACCTGTCTCCTATGCTTGCTCTTTCATGGTAAAAAATTTTGCAGCTAGAAGCACCCTTTCAGCTCCTTACATTACAATGCTCCTCCCATTACAATGCTCCTCCCAAAAGGGTCCCATGGCTCTAGAGCCTCATCTGCTACATAACAACTTTCTTGTCCTAAGTATTAAGCCACGCGAAGCTCTGTAAACATCCCAGTCTTAGTCTTCTAATGTCAAAAATATTTTGACACTTAAAAAAAAAAAAAAAAAAAAAAAAGTTTCAAACAGTTACAGAGATTGATCAGTGGATTGCGTGGCTAAATGCGTGGGTCAGACATGGGGGATTAGCTCAAATGGTAGAGCGCTCGCTTAGCATGCGAGAGGTAGCGGGATCGATGCCCGCATCCTCCAAAAACTTTTTGACTTTTTCAAACATCTTTTTAGCTAATGCTCATGGCACTCTTAGCCAAGCCAAAGAGTTGCACACACCCAGCTTTGCCAATCCTTCGATAGCTCAGCTGGTAGAGCGGAGGACTGTAGTAGAACAATCGGCAATCCTTAGGTCGCTGGTTCGATTCCGGCTCGAAGGACATTTTTTTGGGGGGTATGTTTTCATTTGGGATGTTTCAAGCTGCTGAAACACACACACACTTCCGCTGACCCCTACTCTTAACACTAGAAACACCCTTTCCAGAGAGGTCTCCCGTCAACATTGGGACTTTAAAACAGGCACAGAGACCAAGCTTTCAGTTGAGAGCACATCTAAGGCTCGCCAAAGAACCACCTTTAGCTGTGACGTGCAACCAAATCAAAAAGGGGACCTCGTCCCTGGGTGGGCTTGAACCACCAACCTTTCGGTTAACAGCCGAACGCGCTAACCGATTGCGCCACAGAGACAACGGTGCTGCATGCTCGTGACTAGGCACAAGCGAAAACCCAAATGCTGGTCTCCAGGTGGACTTCAGCCCATAACAATCGGCTTTTAAGCTAAACTTGCTGAAACGGCAGAGACCGCCTTCCCGCTAGCAGCTTGACAGGAACCAGAGGGTAGTTATGCTTCTCATCTCCTTTACAGACAGAAGCAGAGTGGCGCAGCGGAAGCGTGCTGGGCCCATAACCCAGAGGTCGATGGATCGAAACCATCCTCTGCTAAGCAATCAATTTTACTGTTTCCACCATTGTAATTGAGGCAAGTTCGTTTCTAGGCCAACGCATTGTTCCTCTTCTTTGGAGGTGTTTTAAGGTCTTTGTGAACGAATTTTGCTCTTCATGATAGCAGAAGTAGTCAGTCTAAGCCATGCGAATCACAGACGTCACCGACATCACCGACATCACAGCTGTCAAAGAAGCGTTGGTGGTATAGTGGTAAGCATAGCTGCCTTCCAAGCAGTTGACCCGGGTTCGATTCCCGGCCAACGCATTTCTTTCAAGGTTTTGTCACCTGTCTCCTATGCTTGCTCTTTCATGGTAAAAAATTTTGCAGCTAGAAGCACCCTTTCAGCTCCTTACATTACAATGCTCCTCCCATTACAATGCTCCTCCCAAAAGGGTCCCATGGCTCTAGAGCCTCATCTGCTACATAACAACTTTCTTGTCCTAAGTATTAAGCCACGCGAAGCTCTGTAAACATCCCAGTCTTAGTCTTCTAATGTCAAAAATATTTTGACACTTAAAAAAAAAAAAAAAAAAAAGTTTCAAACAGTTACAGAGATTGATCAGTGGATTGCGTGGCTAAATGCGTGGGTCAGACATGGGGGATTAGCTCAAATGGTAGAGCGCTCGCTTAGCATGCGAGAGGTAGCGGGATCGATGCCCGCATCCTCCAAAAACTTTTTGACTTTTTCAAACATCTTTTTAGCTAATGCTCATGGCACTCTTAGCCAAGCCAAAGAGTTGCACACACCCAGCTTTGCCAATCCTTCGATAGCTCAGCTGGTAGAGCGGAGGACTGTAGTAGAACAATCGGCAATCCTTAGGTCGCTGGTTCGATTCCGGCTCGAAGGACATTTTTTTGGGGGGTATGTTTTCATTTGGGATGTTTCAAGCTGCTGAAACACACACACTTCCGCTGACCCCTACTCTTAACACTAGAAACACCCTTTCCAGAGAGGTCTCCCGTCAACATTGGGACTTTAAAACAGGCACAGAGACCAAGCTTTCAGTTGAGAGCACATCTAAGGCTCGCCAAAGAACCACCTTTAGCTGTGACGTGCAACCAAATCAAAAAGGGGACCTCGTCCCTGGGTGGGCTTGAACCACCAACCTTTCGGTTAACAGCCGAACGCGCTAACCGATTGCGCCACAGAGACAACGGTGCTGCATGCTCGTGACTAGGCACAAGCGAAAACCCAAATGCTGGTCTCCAGGTGGACTTCAGCCCATAACAATCGGCTTTTAAGCTAAACTTGCTGAAACGGCAGAGACCGCCTTCCCGCTAGCAGCTTGACAGGAACCAGAGGGTAGTTATGCTTCTCATCTCCTTTACAGACAGAAGCAGAGTGGCGCAGCGGAAGCGTGCTGGGCCCATAACCCAGAGGTCGATGGATCGAAACCATCCTCTGCTAAGCAATCAATTTTACTGTTTCCACCATTGTAATTGAGGCAAGTTCGTTTCTAGGCCAACGCATTGTTCCTCTTCTTTGGAGGTGTTTTAAGGTCTTTGTGAACGAATTTTGCTCTTCATGATAGCAGAAGTAGTCAGTCTAAGCCATGCGAATCACAGACGTCACCGACATCACCGACATCACAGCTGTCAAAGAAGCGTTGGTGGTATAGTGGTAAGCATAGCTGCCTTCCAAGCAGTTGACCCGGGTTCGATTCCCGGCCAACGCATTTCTTTCAAGGTTTTGTCACCTGTCTCCTATGCTTGCTCTTTCATGGTAAAAAATTTTGCAGCTAGAAGCACCCTTTCAGCTCCTTACATTACAATGCTCCTCCCATTACAATGCTCCTCCCAAAAGGGTCCCATGGCTCTAGAGCCTCATCTGCTACATAACAACTTTCTTGTCCTAAGTATTAAGCCACGCGAAGCTCTGTAAACATCCCAGTCTTAGTCTTCTAATGTCAAAAATATTTTGACACTTAAAAAAAAAAAAAAAAAAAAGTTTCAAACAGTTACAGAGATTGATCAGTGGATTGCGTGGCTAAATGCGTGGGTCAGACATGGGGGATTAGCTCAAATGGTAGAGCGCTCGCTTAGCATGCGAGAGGTAGCGGGATCGATGCCCGCATCCTCCAAAAACTTTTTGACTTTTTCAAACATCTTTTTAGCTAATGCTCATGGCACTCTTAGCCAAGCCAAAGAGTTGCACACACCCAGCTTTGCCAATCCTTCGATAGCTCAGCTGGTAGAGCGGAGGACTGTAGTAGAACAATCGGCAATCCTTAGGTCGCTGGTTCGATTCCGGCTCGAAGGACATTTTTTTGGGGGGTATGTTTTCATTTGGGATGTTTCAAGCTGCTGAAACACACACACTTCCGCTGACCCCTACTCTTAACACTAGAAACACCCTTTCCAGAGAGGTCTCCCGTCAACATTGGGACTTTAAAACAGGCACAGAGACCAAGCTTTCAGTTGAGAGCACATCTAAGGCTCGCCAAAGAACCACCTTTAGCTGTGACGTGCAACCAAATCAAAAAGGGGACCTCGTCCCTGGGTGGGCTTGAACCACCAACCTTTCGGTTAACAGCCGAACGCGCTAACCGATTGCGCCACAGAGACAACGGTGCTGCATGCTCGTGACTAGGCACAAGCGAAAACCCAAATGCTGGTCTCCAGGTGGACTTCAGCCCATAACAATCGGCTTTTAAGCTAAACTTGCTGAAACGGCAGAGACCGCCTTCCCGCTAGCAGCTTGACAGGAACCAGAGGGTAGTTATGCTTCTCATCTCCTTTACAGACAGAAGCAGAGTGGCGCAGCGGAAGCGTGCTGGGCCCATAACCCAGAGGTCGATGGATCGAAACCATCCTCTGCTAAGCAATCAATTTTACTGTTTCCACCATTGTAATTGAGGCAAGTTCGTTTCTAGGCCAACGCATTGTTCCTCTTCTTTGGAGGTGTTTTAAGGTCTTTGTGAACGAATTTTGCTCTTCATGATAGCAGAAGTAGTCAGTCTAAGCCATGCGAATCACAGACGTCACCGACATCACCGACATCACAGCTGTCAAAGAAGCGTTGGTGGTATAGTGGTAAGCATAGCTGCCTTCCAAGCAGTTGACCCGGGTTCGATTCCCGGCCAACGCATTTCTTTCAAGGTTTTGTCACCTGTCTCCTATGCTTGCTCTTTCATGGTAAAAAATTTTGCAGCTAGAAGCACCCTTTCAGCTCCTTACATTACAATGCTCCTCCCATTACAATGCTCCTCCCAAAAGGGTCCCATGGCTCTAGAGCCTCATCTGCTACATAACAACTTTCTTGTCCTAAGTATTAAGCCACGCGAAGCTCTGTAAACATCCCAGTCTTAGTCTTCTAATGTCAAAAATATTTTGACACTTAAAAAAAAAAAAAAAAAAAAGTTTCAAACAGTTACAGAGATTGATCAGTGGATTGCGTGGCTAAATGCGTGGGTCAGACATGGGGGATTAGCTCAAATGGTAGAGCGCTCGCTTAGCATGCGAGAGGTAGCGGGATCGATGCCCGCATCCTCCAAAAACTTTTTGACTTTTTCAAACATCTTTTTAGCTAATGCTCATGGCACTCTTAGCCAAGCCAAAGAGTTGCACACACCCAGCTTTGCCAATCCTTCGATAGCTCAGCTGGTAGAGCGGAGGACTGTAGTAGAACAATCGGCAATCCTTAGGTCGCTGGTTCGATTCCGGCTCGAAGGACATTTTTTTGGGGGGTATGTTTTCATTTGGGATGTTTCAAGCTGCTGAAACACACACACTTCCGCTGACCCCTACTCTTAACACTAGAAACACCCTTTCCAGAGAGGTCTCCCGTCAACATTGGGACTTTAAAACAGGCACAGAGACCAAGCTTTCAGTTGAGAGCACATCTAAGGCTCGCCAAAGAACCACCTTTAGCTGTGACGTGCAACCAAATCAAAAAGGGGACCTCGTCCCTGGGTGGGCTTGAACCACCAACCTTTCGGTTAACAGCCGAACGCGCTAACCGATTGCGCCACAGAGACAACGGTGCTGCATGCTCGTGACTAGGCACAAGCGAAAACCCAAATGCTGGTCTCCAGGTGGACTTCAGCCCATAACAATCGGCTTTTAAGCTAAACTTGCTGAAACAGCAGAGACCGCCTTCCCACTAGCAGCTTGACAGGAACCAGAGGGTAGTTATGCTTCTCATCTCCTTTACAGACAGAAGCAGAGTGGCGCAGCGGAAGCGTGCTGGGCCCATAACCCAGAGGTCGATGGATCGAAACCATCCTCTGCTAAGCAATCAATTTTACTGTTTCCACCATTGTAATTGAGGCAAGTTCGTTTCTAGGCCAACGCATTGTTCCTCTTCTTTGGAGGTGTTTTAAGGTCTTTGTGAACGAATTTTGCTCTTCATGATAGCAGAAGTAGTCAGTCTAAGCCATGCGAATCACAGATGTCACCGACATCACCGACATCACAGCTGTCACAGAAGCGTTGGTGGTATAGTGGTAAGCATAGCTGCCTTCCAAGCAGTTGACCCGGGTTCGATTCCCGGCCAATGCATTTCTTTCAAGGTTTTGTCACCTGTCTCCTATGCTTGCTCTTTCATGGTAAAAAATTTTGCAGCTAGAAGCACCCTTTCAGCTCCTTACATTACAATGCTCCTCCCATTACAATGCTCCTCCCAAAAGGGTCCCATGGCTCTAGAGCCTCATCTGCTACATAACAACTTTCTTGTCCTAAGTATTAAGCCACGCGAAGCTCTGTAAACATCCCAGTCTTAGTCTTCTAATGTCAAAAATATTTTGACACTTAAAAAAAAAAAAAAAAAAAAAAAAAGTTTCAAACAGTTACAGAGATTGATCAGTGGATTGCGTGGCTAAATGCGTGGGTCAGACATGGGGGATTAGCTCAAATGGTAGAGCGCTCGCTTAGCATGCGAGAGGTAGCGGGATCGATGCCCGCATCCTCCAAAAACTTTTTGACTTTTTCAAACATCTTTTTAGCTAATGCTCATGGCACTCTTAGCCAAGCCAAAGAGTTGCACACACCCAGCTTTGCCAATCCTTCGATAGCTCAGCTGGTAGAGCGGAGGACTGTAGTAGAACAATCGGCAATCCTTAGGTCGCTGGTTCGATTCCGGCTCGAAGGACATTTTTTTGGGGGGTATGTTTTCATTTGGGATGTTTCAAGCTGCTGAAACACACACACTTCCGCTGACCCCTACTCTTAACACTAGAAACACCCTTTCCAGAGAGGTCTCCCGTCAACATTGGGACTTTAGCTGTGACGTGCAACCAAATCAAAAAGGGGACCTCGTCCCTGGGTGGGCTTGAACCACCAACCTTTCGGTTAACAGCCAAACGCGCTAACCGATTGCGCCACAGAGACAACGGTGCTGCATGCTCGTGACTAGGCACAAGCGAAAACCCAAATGCTGGAATCGAACCCGGGTCAACTGCTTGGAAGGCAGCTATGCTTACCACTATACCACCAACGCTTCTTTGACAGCTGTGATGTCGGTGATCTTTTTAGCTAATGCTCATGGCACTCTTAGCCAAGCCAAAGAGTTGCACACACCCAGCTTTGCCAATCCTTCGATAGCTCAGCTGGTAGAGCGGAGGACTGTAGTAGAACAATCGGCAATCCTTAGGTCGCTGGTTCGATTCCGGCTCGAAGGACATTTTTTTGGGGGGTATGTTTTCATTTGGGATGTTTCAAGCTGCTGAAACACACACACTTCCGCTGACCCCTACTCTTAACACTAGAAACACCCTTTCCAGAGAGGTCTCCCGTCAACATTGGGACTTTAAAACAGGCACAGAGACCAAGCTTTCAGTTGAGAGCACATCTAAGGCTCGCCAAAGAACCACCTTTAGCTGTGACGTGCAACCAAATCAAAAAGGGGACCTCGTCCCTGGGTGGGCTTGAACCACCAACCTTTCGGTTAACAGCCGAACGCGCTAACCGATTGCGCCACAGAGACAACAGTGCTGCATGCTCGTGACTAGGCACAAGCGAAAACCCAAATGCTGGTCTCCAGGTGGACTTCAGCCCATAACAATCGGCTTTTAAGCTAAACTTGCTGAAACGGCAGAGACCGCCTTCCCGCTAGCAGCTTGACAGGAACCAGAGGGTAGTTATGCTTCTCATCTCCTTTACAGACAGAAGCAGAGTGGCGCAGCGGAAGCGTGCTGGGCCCATAACCCAGAGGTCGATGGATCGAAACCATCCTCTGCTAAGCAATCAATTTTACTGTTTCCACCATTGTAATTGAGGCAAGTTCGTTTCTAGGCCAACGCATTGTTCCTCTTCTTTGGAGGTGTTTTAAGGTCTTTGTGAACGAATTTTGCTCTTCATGATAGCAGAAGTAGTCAGTCTAAGCCATGCGAATCACAGACGTCACCGACATCACCGACATCACAGCTGTCAAAGAAGCGTTGGTGGTATAGTGGTAAGCATAGCTGCCTTCCAAGCAGTTGACCCGGGTTCGATTCCCGGCCAACGCATTTCTTTCAAGGTTTTGTCACCTGTCTCCTATGCTTGCTCTTTCATGGTAAAAAATTTTGCAGCTAGAAGCACCCTTTCAGCTCCTTACATTACAATGCTCCTCCCATTACAATGCTCCTCCCAAAAGGGTCCCATGGCTCTAGAGCCTCATCTGCTACATAACAACTTTCTTGTCCTAAGTATTAAGCCACGCGAAGCTCTGTAAACATCCCAGTCTTAGTCTTCTAATGTCAAAAATATTTTGACACTTAAAAAAAAAAAAAAAAAAAAAAAAAGTTTCAAACAGTTACAGAGATTGATCAGTGGATTGCGTGGCTAAATGCGTGGGTCAGACATGGGGGATTAGCTCAAATGGTAGAGCGCTCGCTTAGCATGCGAGAGGTAGCGGGATCGATGCCCGCATCCTCCAAAAACTTTTTGACTTTTTCAAACATCTTTTTAGCTAATGCTCATGGCACTCTTAGCCAAGCCAAAGAGTTGCACACACCCAGCTTTGCCAATCCTTCGATAGCTCAGCTGGTAGAGCGGAGGACTGTAGTAGAACAATCGGCAATCCTTAGGTCGCTGGTTCGATTCCGGCTCGAAGGACATTTTTTTGGGGGGTATGTTTTCATTTGGGATGTTTCAAGCTGCTGAAACACACAAACTTCCGCTGACCCCTACTCTTAACACTAGAAACACCCTTTCCAGAGAGGTCTCCCGTCAACATTGGGACTTTAAAACAGGCACAGAGACCAAGCTTTCAGTTGAGAGCACATCTAAGGCTCGCCAAAGAACCACCTTTAGCTGTGACGTGCAACCAAATCAAAAAGGGGACCTCGTCCCTGGGTGGGCTTGAACCACCAACCTTTCGGTTAACAGCCGAACGCGCTAACCGATTGCGCCACAGAGACAACGGTGCTGCATGCTCGTGACTAGGCACAAGCGAAAACCCAAATGCTGGTCTCCAGGTGGACTTCAGCCCATAACAATCGGCTTTTAAGCTAAACTTGCTGAAACGGCAGAGACCGCCTTCCCGCTAGCAGCTTGACAGAAACCAGAGGGTAGTTATGCTTCTCATCTCCTTTACAGACAGAAGCAGAGTGGCGCAGCGGAAGCGTGCTGGGCCCATAACCCAGAGGTCGATGGATCGAAACCATCCTCTGCTAAGCAATCAATTTTACTGTTTCCACCATTGTAATTGAGGCAAGTTCGTTTCTAGGCCAACGCATTGTTCCTCTTCTTTGGAGGTGTTTTAAGGTCTTTGTGAACGAATTTTGCTCTTCATGATAGCAGAAGTAGTCAGTCTAAGCCATGCGAATCACAGACGTCACCGACATCACCGACATCACAGCTGTCAAAGAAGCGTTGGTGGTATAGTGGTAAGCATAGCTGCCTTCCAAGCAGTTGACCCGGGTTCGATTCCCGGCCAACGCATTTCTTTCAAGGTTTTGTCACCTGTCCCCTATGCTTGCTCTTTCATGGTAAAAAATTTTGCAGCTAGAAGCACCCTTTCAGCTCCTTACATTACTATGCTCCTCCCATTACAATGCTCCTCCCAAAAGGGTCCCATGGCTCTAGAGCCTCATCTGCTACATAACAACTTTCTTGTCCTAAGTATTAAGCCACGCGAAGCTCTGTAAACATCCCAGTCTTAGTCTTCTAATGTCAAAAATATTTTGACACTTAAAAAAAAAAAAAAAAAAAAAAAAGTTTCAAACAGTTACAGAGATTGATCAGTGGATTGCGTGGCTAAATGCGTAGGTCAGACATGGGGGATTAGCTCAAATGGTAGAGCGCTCGCTTAGCATGCGAGAGGTAGCGGGATCGATGCCCGCATCCTCCAAAAACTTTTTGACTTTTTCAAACATCTTTTTAGCTAATGCTCATGGCACTCTTAGCCAAGCCAAAGAGTTGCACACACCCAGCTTTGCCAATCCTTCGATAGCTCAGCTGGTAGAGCGGAGGACTGCCTCCATTACAATGGTGGAAACAGTAAAATTGATTGCTTAGCAGAGGATGGTTTCGATCCATCGACCTCTGGGTTATGGGCCCAGCACGCTTCCGCTGCGCCACTCTGCTTCTGTCTGTAAAGGAGATGAGAAGCATAACTACCCTCTGGTTCCTGTCAAGCTGCTAGCGGGAAGGCGGTCTCTGCCGTTTCAGCAAGTTTAGCTTAAAAGCCGATTGTTATGGGCTGAAGTCCACCTGGAGACCAGCATTTGGGTTTTCGCTTGTGCCTAGTCACGAGCATGCAGCACCGTTGTCTCTGTGGCGCAATCAGCTAAAGGTGGTTCTTTGGCGAGCCTTAGATGTGCTCTCAACTGAAAGCTTGGTCTCTGTGCCTGTTTTAAAGTCCCAATGTTGACGGGAGACCTCTCTGGAAAGGGTGTTTCTAGTGTTAAGAGTAGGGGTCAGCGGAAGTGTGTGTGTTTCAGCAGCTTGAAACATCCCAAATGAAAACATACCCCCCAAAAAAATGTCCTTCGAGCCGGAATCGAACCAGCGACCTAAGGATTGCCGATTGTTCTACTACAGTCCTCCGCTCTACCAGCTGAGCTATCGAAGGATTGGCAAAGCTGGGTGTGTGCAACTCTTTGGCTTGGCTAAGAGTGCCATGAGCATTAGCTAAAAAGATCACCGACATCACAGCTGTCAAAGAAGCGTTGGTGGTATAGTGGTAAGCATAGCTGCCTTCCAAGCAGTTGACCCGGGTTCAATTCCAGCATTTGGGTTTTCGCTTGTGCCTAGTCACGAGCATGCAGCACCGTTGTCTCTGTGGCGCAATCGGTTAGCGCGTTCGGCTGTTAACCGAAAGGTTGGTGGTTCAAGCCCACCCAGGGACGAGGTCCCCTTTTTGATTTGGTTGCACGTCACAGCTAAAGTCCCAATGTTGACGGGAGACCTCTCTGGAAAGGGTGTTTCTAGTGTTAAGAGTAGGGGTCAGCGGAAGTGTGTGTGTTTCAGCAGCTTGAAACATCCCAAATGAAAACATACCCCCCAAAAAAATGTCCTTCGAGCCGGAATCGAACCAGCGACCTAAGGATTGCCGATTGTTCTACTACAGTCCTCCGCTCTACCAGCTGAGCTATCGAAGGATTGGCAAAGCTGGGTGTGTTTTAAGGTCTTTGTGAACGAATTTTGCTCTTCATGATAGCAGAAGTAGTCAGTCTAAGCCATGCGAATCACAGACGTCACCGACATCACCAACATCACAGCTGTCACAGAAGCGTTGGTGGTATAGTGGTAAGCATAGCTGCCTTCCTAGCAGTTGACCCGGGTTCGATTCCCGGCCAACGCATTTCTTTCAAGGTTTTGTCACCTGTCTCCTATGCTTGCTCTTTCATGGTAAAAAATTTTGCAGCTAGAAGCACCCTTTCAGCTCCTTACATTACAATGCTCCTCCCATTACAATGCTCCTCCCAAAAGGGTCCCATGGCTCTAGAGCCTCATCTGCTACATAACAACTTTCTTGTCCTAAGTATTAAGCCACGCGAAGCTCTGTAAACATCCCAGTCTTAGTGTTCTAATGTCAAAAATATTTTGACACTTAAAAAAAAAAAAAAAAAAAGGTTCAAACAGTTACAGAGATTGATCAGTGGATTGCGTGGCTAAATGCGTGGGTCAGACATGGGGGATTAGCTCAAATGGTAGAGCGCTCGCTTAGCATGCGAGAGGTAGCGGTATCGATGCCCGCATCCTCCAAAAACTTTTTGACTTTTTCAAACATCTTTTTAGCTAATGCTCATGGCACTCTTAGCCAAGCATGCGAGAGGTAGCGGGATCGATGCCCGCATCCTCCAAAAACTTTTTGACTTTTTCAAACATCTTTTTAGCTAATGCTCATGGCACTCTTAGCCAAGCCAAAGAGTTGCACACACCCAGCTTTGCCAATCCTTCGATAGCTCAGCTGGTAGAGCGGAGGACTGTAGTAGAACAATCGGCAATCCTTAGGTCGCTGGTTCGATTCCGGCTCGAAGGACATTTTTTTGGGGGGTATGTTTTCATTTGGGATGTTTCAAGCTGCTGAAACACACACACTTCCGCTGACCCCTACTCTTAACACTAGAAACACCCTTTCCAGAGAGGTCTCCCGTCAACATTGGGACTTTAAAACAGGCACAGAGACCAAGCTTTCAGTTGAGAGCACATCTAAGGCTCGCCAAAGAACCACCTTTAGCTGTGACGTGCAACCAAATCAAAAAGGGGACCTCGTCCCTGGGTGGGCTTGAACCACCAACCTTTCGGTTAACAGCCGAACGCGCTAACCGATTGCGCCACAGAGACAACGGTGCTGCATGCTCGTGACTAGGCACAAGCGAAAACCCAAATGCTGGTCTCCAGGTGGACTTCAGCCCATAACAATCGGCTTTTAAGCTAAACTTGCTGAAACGGCAGAGACCGCCTTCCCACTAGCAGCTTGACAGGAACCAGAGGGTAGTTATGCTTCTCATCTCCTTTACAGACAGAAGCAGAGTGGCGCAGCGGAAGCGTGCTGGGCCCATAACCCAGAGGTCGATGGATCGAAACCATCCTCTGCTAAGCAATCAATTTTACTGTTTCCACCATTGTAATTGAGGTAAGTTCGTTTCTAGGCCAACGCATTGTTCCTCTTCTTTGGAGGTGTTTTAAGGTCTTTGTGAACGAATTTTGCTCTTCATGATAGCAGAAGTAGTCAGTCTAAGCCATGCGAATCACAGACGTCACCGACATCACCGACATCACAGCTGTCAAAGAAGCGTTGGTGGTATAGTGGTAAGCATAGCTGCCTTCCAAGCAGTTGACCCGGGTTTGATTCCCGGCCAACGCATTTCTTTCAAGGTTTTGTCACCTGTCTCCTATGCTTGCTCTTTCATGGTAAAAAATTTTGCAGCTAGAAGCACCCTTTCAGCTCCTTACATTACAATGCTCCTCCCATCAAAAAGGGGACCTCGTCCCTGGGTGGGCTTGAACCACCAACCTTTCGGTTAACAGCCGAACGCGCTAACCGATTGCGCCACAGAGACAACGGTGCTGCATGCTCGTGACTAGGCACAAGCGAAAACCCAAATGCTGGTCTCCAGGTGGACTTCAGCCCATAACAATCGGCTTTTAAGCTAAACTTGCTGAAACGGCAGAGACCGCCTTCCCGCTAGCAGCTTGACAGAAACCAGAGGGTAGTTATGCTTCTCATCTCCTTTACAGACAGAAGCAGAGTGGCGCAGCGGAAGCGTGCTGGGCCCATAACCCAGAGGTCGATGGATCGAAACCATCCTCTGCTAAGCAATCAATTTTACTGTTTCCACCATTGTAATTGAGGCAAGTTCGTTTCTAGGCCAACGCATTGTTCCTCTTCTTTGGAGGTGTTTTAAGGTCTTTGTGAACGAATTTTGCTCTTCATGATAGCAGAAGTAGTCAGTCTAAGCCATGCGAATCACAGACGTCACCGACATCACCGACATCACAGCTGTCACAGAAGCGTTGGTGGTATAGTGGTAAGCATAGCTGCCGTCCAAGCAGTTGACCCGGGTTCGATTCCCGGCCAACGCATTTCTTTCAAGGTTTTGTCACCTGTCTCCTATGCTTGCTCTTTCATGGTAAAAAATTTTGCAGCTTGAAGCACCCTTTCAGCTCCTTACATTACAATGCTCCTCCCATTACAATGCTCCTCCCAAAAGGGTCCCATGGCTCTAGAGCCTCATCTGCTACATAACAACTTTCTTGTCCTAAGTATTAAGCCACGCGAAGCTCTGTAAACATCCCAGTCTTAGTCTTCTAATGTCAAAAATATTTTGACACTTAAAAAAAAAAAAAAAAAAAAAAAAGTTTCAAACAGTTACAGAGATTGATCAGTGGATTGCGTGGCTAAATGCGTGGGTCAGACATGGGGGATTAGCTCAAATGGTAGAGCGCTCGCTTAGTATGCGAGAGGTAGCGGGATCGATGCCCGCATCCTCCAAAAACTTTTTGACTTTTTCAAACATCTTTTTAGCTAATGCTCATGGCACTCTTAGCCAAGCCAAAGAGTTGCACACACCCAGCTTTGCCAATCCTTCGATAGCTCAGCTGGTAGAGCGGAGGACTGTAGTAGAACAATCGGCAATCCTTAGGTCGCTGGTTCGATTCCGGCTCGAAGGACATTTTTTTGGGGGGTATGTTTTCATTTGGGATGTTTCAAGCTGCTGAAACACACACACTTCCGCTGACCCCTACTCTTAACACTAGAAACACCCTTTCCAGAGAGGTCTCCCGTCAACATTGGGACTTTAAAACAGGCACAGAGACCAAGCTTTCAGTTGAGAGCACATCTAAGGCTCGCCAAAGAACCACCTTTAGCTGTGACGTGCAACCAAATCAAAAAGGGGACCTCGTCCCTGGGTGGGCTTGAACCACCAACCTTTCGGTTAACAGCCGAACGCACTAACCGATTGCGCCACAGAGACAACGGTGCTGCATGCTCGTGACTAGGCACAAGCGAAAACCCAAATGCTGGTCTCCAGGTGGACTTCAGCCCATAACAATCGGCTTTTAAGCTAAACTTGCTGAAACGGCAGAGACCGCCTTCCCGCTAGCAGCTTGACAGGAACCAGAGGGTAGTTATGCTTCTCATCTCCTTTACAGACAGAAGCAGAGTGGCGCAGCGGAAGCGTGCTGGGCCCATAACCCAGAGGTCGATGGATCGAAACCATCCTCTGCTAAGCAATCAATTTTACTGTTTCCACCATTGTAATTGAGGCAAGTTCGTTTCTAGGCCAACGCATTGTTCCTCTTCTTTGGAGGTGTTTTAAGGTCTTTGTGAACGAATTTTGCTCTTCATGATAGCAGAAGTAGTCAGTCTAAGCCATGCGAATCACAGACGTCACCGACATCACCGACATCACAGCTGTCAAAGAAGCGTTGGTGGTATAGTGGTAAGCATAGCTGCCTTCCAAGCAGTTGACCCGGGTTTGATTCCCGGCCAACGCATTTCTTTCAAGGTTTTGTCACCTGTCTCCTATGCTTGCTCTTTCATGGTAAAAAATTTTGCAGCTAGAAGCACCCTTTCAGCTCCTTACATTACAATGCTCCTCCCATCAAAAAGGGGACCTCGTCCCTGGGTGGGCTTGAACCACCAACCTTTCGGTTAACAGCCGAATGCGCTAACCGATTGCGCCACAGAGACAACGGTGCTGCATGCTCGTGACTAGGCACAAGCGAAAACCCAAATGCTGGTCTCCAGGTGGACTTCAGCCCATAACAATCGGCTTTTAAGCTAAACTTGCTGAAACGGCAGAGACCGCCTTCCCGCTAGCAGCTTGACAGAAACCAGAGGGTAGTTATGCTTCTCATCTCCTTTACGGACAGAAGCAGAGTGGCGCAGCGGAAGCGTGCTGGGCCCATAACCCAGAGGTCGATGGATCGAAACCATCCTCTGCTAAGCAATCAATTTTACTGTTTCCACCATTGTAATTGAGGCAAGTTCGTTTCTAGGCCAACGCATTGTTCCTCTTCTTTGGAGGTGTTTTAAGGTCTTTGTGAACGAATTTTGCTCTTCATGATAGCAGAAGTAGTCAGTCTAAGCCATGCGAATCACAGACGTCACCGACATCACCGACATCACAGCTGTCACAGAAGCGTTGGTGGTATAGTGGTAAGCATAGCTGCCGTCCAAGCAGTTGACCCGGGTTCGATTCCCGGCCAACGCATTTCTTTCAAGGTTTTGTCACCTGTCTCCTATGCTTGCTCTTTCATGGTAAAAAATTTTGCAGCTTGAAGCACCCTTTCAGCTCCTTACATTACAATGCTCCTCCCATTACAATGCTCCTCCCAAAAGGGTCCCATGGCTCTAGAGCCTCATCTGCTACATAACAACTTTCTTGTCCTAAGTATTAAGCCACGCGAAGCTCTGTAAACATCCCAGTCTTAGTCTTCTAATGTCAAAAATATTTTGACACTTAAAAAAAAAAAAAAAAAAAAAAAAAAGTTTCAAACAGTTACAGAGATTGATCAGTGGATTGCGTGGCTAAATGCGTGGGTCAGACATGGGGGATTAGCTCAAATGGTAGAGCGCTCGCTTAGCATGCGAGAGGTAGCGGGATCGATGCCCGCATCCTCCAAAAACTTTTTGACTTTTTCAAACATCTTTTTAGCTAATGCTCATGGCACTCTTAGCCAAGCCAAAGAGTTGCACACACCCAGCTTTGCCAATCCTTCGATAGCTCAGCTGGTAAAGCGGAGGACTGTAGTAGAACAATCGGCAATCCTTAGGTCGCTGGTTCGATTCTGGCTCGAAGGACATTTTTTTGGGGGGTATGTTTTCATTTGGGATGTTTCAAGCTGCTGAAACACACACACTTCCGCTGACCCCTACTCTTAACACTAGAAACACCCTTTCCAGAGAGGTCTCCCGTCAACATTGGGACTTTAAAACAGGCACAGAGACCAAGCTTTCAGTTGAGAGCACATCTAAGGCTCGCCAAAGAACCACCTTTAGCTGTGACGTGCAACCAAATCAAAAAGGGGACCTCGTCCCTGGGTGGGCTTGAACCACCAACCTTTCGGTTAACAGCCGAACGCGCTAACCGATTGCGCCACAGAGACAACGGTGCTGCATGCTCGTGACTAGGCACAAGCGAAAACCCAAATGCTGGTCTCCAGGTGGACTTCAGCCCATAACAATCGGCTTTTAAGCTAAACTTGCTGAAACGGCAGAGACCGCCTTCCCGCTAGCAGCTTGACAGAAACCAGAGGGTAGTTATGCTTCTCATCTCCTTTACAGACAGAAGCAGAGTGGCGCAGCGGAAGCGTGCTGGGCCCATAACCCAGAGGTCGATGGATCGAAACCATCCTCTGCTAAGCAATCAATTTTACTGTTTCCACCATTGTAATTGAGGCAAGTTCGTTTCTAGGCCAACGCATTGTTCCTCTTCTTTGGAGGTGTTTTAAGGTCTTTGTGAACGAATTTTGCTCTTCATGATAGCAGAAGTAGTCAGTCTAAGCCATGCGAATCACAGACGTCACCGACATCACCGACATCACAGCTGTCACAGAAGCGTTGGTGGTATAGTGGTAAGCATAGCTGCCTTCCAAGCAGTTGACCCGGGTTTGATTCCCGGCCAACGCATTTCTTTCAAGGTTTTGTCACCTGTCTCCTATGCTTGCTCTTTCATGGTAAAAAATTTTGCAGCTAGAAGCACCCTTTCAGCTCCTTACATTACAATGCTCCTCCCATTACAATGCTCCTCCCAAAAGGGTCCCATGGCTCTAGAGCCTCATCTGCTACATAACAACTTTCTTGTCCTAAGTATTAAGCCACGCGAAGCTCTGTAAACATCCCAGTCTTAGTGTTCTAATGTCAAAAATATTTTGACACTTAAAAAAAAAAAAAAAAAAAAAAAAAGTTTCAAACAGTTACAGAGATTGATCAGTGGATTGCGTGGCTAAATGCGTGGGTCAGACATGGGGGATTAGCTCAAATGGTAGAGCGCTCGCTTAGCATGCGAGAGGTAGCGGGATCGATGCCCGCATCCTCCAAAAACTTTTTGACTTTTTCAAACATCTTTTTAGCTAATGCTCATGGCACTCTTAGCCAAGCCAAAGAGTTGCACACACCCAGCTTTGCCAATCCTTCGATAGCTCAGCTGGTAGAGTGGAGGACTGTAGTAGAACAATCGGCAATCCTTAGGTCGCTGGTTCGATTCCGGCTCGAAGGACATTTTTTTGGGGGGTATGTTTTCATTTGGGATGTTTCAAGCTGCTGAAACACACACACTTCCGCTGACCCCTACTCTTAACACTAGAAACACCCTTTCCAGAGAGGTCTCCCGTCAACATTGGGACTTTAAAACAGGCACAGAGACCAAGCTTTCAGTTGAGAGCACATCTAAGGCTCGCCAAAGAACCACCTTTAGCTGTGACGTGCAACCAAATCAAAAAGGGGACCTCGTCCCTGGGTGGGCTTGAACCACCAACCTTTTGGTTAACAGCCGAACGCGCTAACCGATTGCGCCACAGAGACAACGGTGCTGCATGCTCGTGACTAGGCACAAGCGAAAACCCAAATGCTGGTCTCCAGGTGGACTTCAGCCCATAACAATCGGCTTTTAAGCTAAACTTGCTGAAACGGCAGAGACCGCCTTCCCACTAGCAGCTTGACAGGAACCAGAGGGTAGTTATGCTTCTCATCTCCTTTACAGACAGAAGCAGAGTGGCGCAGCGGAAGCGTGCTGGGCCCATAACCCAGAGGTCGATGGATCGAAACCATCCTCTGCTAAGCAATCAATTTTACTGTTTCCACCATTGTAATTGAGGCAAGTTCGTTTCTAGGCCAACGCATTGTTCCTCTTCTTTGGAGGTGTTTTAAGGTCTTTGTGAACGAATTTTGCTCTTCATGATAGCAGAAGTAGTCAGTCTAAGCCATGCGAATCACAGACGTCACCGACATCACCGACATCACAGCTGTCAAAGAAGCGTTGGTGGTATAGTGGTAAGCATAGCTGCCTTCCAAGCAGTTGACCCGGGTTTGATTCCCGGCCAACGCATTTCTTTCAAGGTTTTGTCACCTGTCTCCTATGCTTGCTCTTTCATGGTAAAAAATTTTGCAGCTAGAAGCACCCTTTCAGCTCCTTACATTACAATGCTCCTCCCATCAAAAAGGGGACCTCGTCCCTGGGTGGGCTTGAACCACCAACCTTTCGGTTAACAGCCGAACGCGCTAACCGATTGCGCCACAGAGACAACGGTGCTGCATGCTCGTGACTAGGCACAAGCGAAAACCCAAATGCTGGTCTCCAGGTGGACTTCAGCCCATAACAATCGGCTTTTAAGCTAAACTTGCTGAAACGGCAGAGACCGCCTTCCCGCTAGCAGCTTGACAGAAACCAGAGGGTAGTTATGCTTCTCATCTCCTTTACAGACAGAAGCAGAGTGGCGCAGCGGAAGCGTGCTGGGCCCATAACCCAGAGGTCGATGGATCGAAACCATCCTCTGCTAAGCAATCAATTTTACTGTTTCCACCATTGTAATTGAGGCAAGTTCGTTTCTAGGCCAACGCATTGTTCCTCTTCTTTGGAGGTGTTTTAAGGTCTTTGTGAACGAATTTTGCTCTTCATGATAGCAGAAGTAGTCAGTCTAAGCCATGCGAATCACAGACGTCACCGACATCACCGACATCACAGCTGTCACAGAAGCGTTGGTGGTATAGTGGTAAGCATAGCTGCCGTCCAAGCAGTTGACCCGGGTTCGATTCCCGGCCAACGCATTTCTTTCAAGGTTTTGTCACCTGTCTCCTATGCTTGCTCTTTCATGGTAAAAAATTTTGCAGCTTGAAGCACCCTTTCAGCTCCTTACATTACAATGCTCCTCCCATTACAATGCTCCTCCCAAAAGGGTCCCATGGCTCTAGAGCCTCATCTGCTACATAACAACTTTCTTGTCCTAAGTATTAAGCCACGCGAAGCTCTGTAAACATCCCAGTCTTAGTCTTCTAATGTCAAAAATATTTTGACACTTAAAAAAAAAAAAAAAAAAAAAAAAAAAGTTTCAAACAGTTACAGAGATTGATCAGTGGATTGCGTGGCTAAATGCGTGGGTCAGACATGGGGGATTAGCTCAAATGGTAGAGCGCTCGCTTAGCATGCGAGAGGTAGCGGGATCGATGCCCGCATCCTCCAAAAACTTTTTGACTTTTTCAAACATCTTTTTAGCTAATGCTCATGGCACTCTTAGCCAAGCCAAAGAGTTGCACACACCCAGCTTTGCCAATCCTTCGATAGCTCAGCTGGTAGAGCGGAGGACTGTAGTAGAACAATCGGCAATCCTTAGGTCGCTGGTTCGATTCTGGCTCGAAGGACATTTTTTTGGGGGGTATGTTTTCATTTGGGATGTTTCAAGCTGCTGAAACACACACACTTCCGCTGACCCCTACTCTTAACACTAGAAACACCCTTTCCAGAGAGGTCTCCCGTCAACATTGGGACTTTAAAACAGGCACAGAGACCAAGCTTTCAGTTGAGAGCACATCTAAGGCTCGCCAAAGAACCACCTTTAGCTGTGACGTGCAACCAAATCAAAAAGGGGACCTCGTCCCTGGGTGGGCTTGAACCACCAACCTTTCGGTTAACAGCCGAACGCGCTAACCGATTGCGCCACAGAGACAACGGTGCTGCATGCTCGTGACTAGGCACAAGCGAAAACCCAAATGCTGGTCTCCAGGTGGACTTCAGCCCATAACAATCGGCTTTTAAGCTAAACTTGCTGAAACGGCAGAGACCGCCTTCCCGCTAGCAGCTTGACAGAAACCAGAGGGTAGTTATGCTTCTCATCTCCTTTACAGACAGAAGCAGAGTGGCGCAGCGGAAGCGTGCTGGGCCCATAACCCAGAGGTCGATGGATCGAAACCATCCTCTGCTAAGCAATCAATTTTACTGTTTCCACCATTGTAATTGAGGCAAGTTCGTTTCTAGGCCAACGCATTGTTCCTCTTCTTTGGAGGTGTTTTAAGGTCTTTGTGAACGAATTTTGCTCTTCATGATAGCAGAAGTAGTCAGTCTAAGCCATGCGAATCACAGACGTCACCGACATCACCGACATCACAGCTGTCACAGAAGCGTTGGTGGTATAGTGGTAAGCATAGCTGCCTTCCAAGCAGTTGACCCGGGTTCGATTCCCGGCCAACGCATTTCTTTCAAGGTTTTGTCACCTGTCTCCTATGCTTGCTCTTTCATGGTAAAAAATTTTGCAGCTAGAAGCACCCTTTCAGCTCCTTACATTACAATGCTCCTCCCATTACAATGCTCCTCCCAAAAGGGTCCCATGGCTCTAGAGCCTCATCTGCTACATAACAACTTTCTTGTCCTAAGTATTAAGCCACGCGAAGCTCTGTAAACATCCCAGTCTTAGTGTTCTAATGTCAAAAATATTTTGACACTTAAAAAAAAAAAAAAAAAAGTTTCAAACAGTTACAGAGATTGATCAGTGGATTGCGTGGCTAAATGCGTGGGTCAGACATGGGGGATTAGCTCAAATGGTAGAGCGCTCGCTTAGCATGCGAGAGGTAGCGGGATCGATGCCCGCATCCTCCAAAAACTTTTTGACTTTTTCAAACATCTTTTTAGCTAATGCTCATGGCACTCTTAGCCAAGCCAAAGAGTTGCACACACCCAGCTTTGCCAATCCTTCGATAGCTCAGCTGGTAGAGCGGAGGACTGTAGTAGAACAATCGGCAATCCTTAGGTCGCTGGTTCGATTCCGGCTCGAAGGACATTTTTTTGGGGGGTATGTTTTCATTTGGGATGTTTCAAGCTGCTGAAACACACACACTTCCGCTGACCCCTACTCTTAACACTAGAAACACCCTTTCCAGAGAGGTCTCCCGTCAACATTGGGACTTTAAAACAGGCACAGAGACCAAGCTTTCAGTTGAGAGCACATCTAAGGCTCGCCAAAGAACCACCTTTAGCTGTGACGTGCAACCAAATCAAAAAGGGGACCTCGTCCCTGGGTGGGCTTGAACCACCAACCTTTCGGTTAACAGCCGAACGCGCTAACCGATTGCGCCACAGAGACAACGGTGCTGCATGCTCGTGACTAGGCACAAGCGAAAACCCAAATGCTGGTCTCCAGGTGGACTTCAGCCCATAACAATCGGCTTTTAAGCTAAACTTGCTGAAACGGCAGAGACCGCCTTCCCACTAGCAGCTTGACAGGAACCAGAGGGTAGTTATGCTTCTCATCTCCTTTACAAACAGAAGCAGAGTGGCGCAGCGGAAGCGTGCTGGGCCCATAACCCAGAGGTCGATGGATCGAAACCATCCTCTGCTAAGCAATCAATTTTACTGTTTCCACCATTGTAATTGAGGCAAGTTCGTTTCTAGGCCAACGCATTGTTCCTCTTCTTTGGAGGTGTTTTAAGGTCTTTGTGAACGAATTTTGCTCTTCATGATAGCAGAAGTAGTCAGTCTAAGCCATGCGAATCACAGACGTCACCGACATCACCGACATCACAGCTGTCACAGAAGCGTTGGTGGTATAGTGGTAAGCATAGCTGCCTTCCTAGCAGTTGACCCGGGTTCGATTCCCGGCCAACGCATTTCTTTCAAGGTTTTGTCACCTGTCTCCTATGCTTGCTCTTTCATGGTAAAAAATTTTGCAGCTAGAAGCACCCTTTCAGCTCCTTACATTACAATGCTCCTCCCATTACAATGCTCCTCCCAAAAGGGTCCCATGGCTCTAGAGCCTCATCTGCTACATAACAACTTTCTTGTCCTAAGTATTAAGCCACGCGAAGCTCTGTAAACATCCCAGTCTTAGTGTTCTAATGTCAAAAATATTTTGACACTTAAAAAAAAAAAAAAAAAAAAAAAAAGTTTCAAACAGTTACAGAGATTGATCAGTGGATTGCGTGGCTAAATGCGTGGGTCAGACATGGGGGATTAGCTCAAATGGTAGAGCGCTCGCTTAGCATGCGAGAGGTAGCGGGATCGATGCCCGCATCCTCCAAAAACTTTTTGACTTTTTCAAACATCTTTTTAGCTAATGCTCATGGCACTCTTAGCCAAGCCAAAGAGTTGCACACACCCAGCTTTGCCAATCCTTCGATAGCTCAGCTGGTAGAGCGGAGGACTGTAGTAGAACAATCGGCAATCCTTAGGTCGCTGGTTCGATTCCGGCTCGAAGGACATTTTTTTGGGGGGTATGTTTTCATTTGGGATGTTTCAAGCTGCTGAAACACACACACTTCCGCTGACCCCTACTCTTAACACTAGAAACACCCTTTCCAGAGAGGTCTCCCGTCAACATTGGGACTTTAAAACAGGCACAGAGACCAAGCTTTCAGTTGAGAGCACATCTAAGGCTCGCCAAAGAACCACCTTTAGCTGTGACGTGCAACCAAATCAAAAAGGGGACCTCGTCCCTGGGTGGGCTTGAACCACCAACCTTTCGGTTAACAGCCGAACGCGCTAACCGATTGCGCCACAGAGACAACGGTGCTGCATGCTCGTGACTAGGCACAAGCGAAAACCCAAATGCTGGTCTCCAGGTGGACTTCAGCCCATAACAATCGGCTTTTAAGCTAAACTTGCTGAAACGGCAGAGACCGCCTTCCCACTAGCAGCTTGACAGGAACCAGAGGGTAGTTATGCTTCTCATCTCCTTTACAGACAGAAGCAGAGTGGCACAGCGGAAGCGTGCTGGGCCCATAACCCAGAGGTCGATGGATCGAAACCATCCTCTGCTAAACAATCAATTTCACTGTTTCCACCATTGTAATTGAGGCAAGTTCGTTTCTAGGCCAACGCATTGTTCCTCTTCTTTGGAGGTGTTTTAAGGTCTTTGTGAACGAATTTTGCTCTTCATGATAGCAGAAGTAGTCAGTCTAAGCCATGCGAATCACAGACGTCACCGACATCACCGACATCACAGCTGTCAAAGAAGCGTTGGTGGTATAGTGGTAAGCATAGCTGCCTTCCAAGCAGTTGACCCGGGTTCGATTCCCGGCCAACGCATTTCTTTCAAGGTTTTGTCACCTGTCTCCTATGCTTGCTCTTTCATGGTAAAAAATTTTGCAGCTAGAAGCACCCTTTCAGCTCCTTACATTACAATGCTCCTCCCATTACAATGCTCCTCCCAAAAGGGTCCCATGGCTCTAGAGCCTCATCTGCTACATAACAACTTTCTTGTCCTAAGTATTAAGCCACGCGAAGCTCTGTAAACATCCCAGTCTTAGTCTTCTAATGTCAAAAATATTTTGACACTTAAAAAAAAAAAAAAAAAAAGTTTCAAACAGTTACAGAGATTGATCAGTGGATTGCGTGGCTAAATGCGTGGGTCAGACATGGGGGATTAGCTCAAATGGTAGAGCGCTCGCTTAGCATGCGAGAGGTAGCGGGATCGATGCCCGCATCCTCCAAAAACTTTTTGACTTTTTCAAACATCTTTTTAGCTAATGCTCATGGCACTCTTAGCCAAGCCAAAGAGTTGCACACACCCAGCTTTGCCAATCCTTCGATAGCTCAGCTGGTAGAGCGGAGGACTGTAGTAGAACAATCGGCAATCCTTAGGTCGCTGGTTCGATTCCGGCTCGAAGGACATTTTTTTGGGGGGTATGTTTTCATTTGGGATGTTTCAAGCTGCTGAAACACACACACTTCCGCTGACCCCTACTCTTAACACTAGAAACACCCTTTCCAGAGAGGTCTCCCGTCAACATTGGGACTTTAAAACAGGCACAGAGACCAAGCTTTCAGTTGAGAGCACATCTAAGGCTCGCCAAAGAACCACCTTTAGCTGTGACGTGCAACCAAATCAAAAAGGGGACCTCGTCCCTGGGTGGGCTTGAACCACCAACCTTTCGGTTAACAGCCGAACGCGCTAACCGATTGCGCCACAGAGACAACGGTGCTGCATGCTCGTGACTAGGCACAAGCGAAAACCCAAATGCTGGTCTCCAGGTGGACTTCAGCCCATAACAATCGGCTTTTAAGCTAAACTTGCTGAAACGGCAGAGACCGCCTTCCCACTAGCAGCTTGACAGGAACCAGAGGGTAGTTATGCTTCTCATCTCCTTTACAGACAGAAGCAGAGTGGCACAGCGGAAGCGTGCTGGGCCCATAACCCAGAGGTCGATGGATCGAAACCATCCTCTGCTAAACAATCAATTTCACTGTTTCCACCATTGTAATTGAGGCAAGTTCGTTTCTAGGCCAACGCATTGTTCCTCTTCTTTGGAGGTGTTTTAAGGTCTTTGTGAACGAATTTTGCTCTTCATGATAGCAGAAGTAGTCAGTCTAAGCCATGCGAATCACAGACGTCACCGACATCACCGACATCACAGCTGTCAAAGAAGCGTTGGTGGTATAGTGGTAAGCATAGCTGCCTTCCAAGCAGTTGACCCGGGTTCGATTCCCGGCCAACGCATTTCTTTCAAGGTTTTGTCACCTGTCTCCTATGCTTGCTCTTTCATGGTAAAAAATTTTGCAGCTAGAAGCACCCTTTCAGCTCCTTACATTACAATGCTCCTCCCATTACAATGCTCCTCCCAAAAGGGTCCCATGGCTCTAGAGCCTCATCTGCTACATAACAACTTTCTTGTCCTAAGTATTAAGCCACGCGAAGCTCTGTAAACATCCCAGTCTTAGTCTTCTAATGTCAAAAATATTTTGACACTTAAAAAAAAAAAAAAAAAAAGTTTCAAACAGTTACAGAGATTGATCAGTGGATTGCATGGCTAAATGCTTGGGTCAGACATGGGGGATTAGCTCAAATGGTAGAGCGCTCGCTTAGCATGCGAGAGGTAGCGGGATCGATGCCCGCATCCTCCAAAAACTTTTTGACTTTTTCAAACATCTTTTTAGCTAATGCTCATGGCACTCTTAGCCAAGCCAAAGAGTTGCACACACCCAGCTTTGCCAATCCTTCGATAGCTCAGCTGGTAGAGCGGAGGACTGTAGTAGAACAATCGGCAATCCTTAGGTCGCTGGTTCGATTCCGGCTCGAAGGACATTTTTTTGGGGGGTATGTTTTCATTTGGGATGTTTCAAGCTGCTGAAACACACACACTTCCGCTGACCCCTACTCTTAACACTAGAAACACCCTTTCCAGAGAGGTCTCCCGTCAACATTGGGACTTTAAAACAGGCACAGAGACCAAGCTTTCAGTTGAGAGCACATCTAAGGCTCGCCAAAGAACCACCTTTAGCTGTGACGTGCAACCAAATCAAAAAGGGGACCTCGTCCCTGGGTGGGCTTGAACCACCAACCTTTCGGTTAACAGCCGAACGCGCTAACCGATTGCGCCACAGAGACAACGGTGCTGCATGCTCGTGACTAGGCACAAGCGAAAACCCAAATGCTGGTCTCCAGGTGGACTTCAGCCCATAACAATCGGCTTTTAAGCTAAACTTGCTGAAACGGCAGAGACCGCCTTCCCACTAGCAGCTTGACAGGAACCAGAGGGTAGTTATGCTTCTCATCTCCTTTACAGACAGAAGCAGAGTGGCACAGCGGAAGCGTGCTGGGCCCATAACCCAGAGGTCGATGGATCGAAACCATCCTCTGCTAAACAATCAATTTCACTGTTTCCACCATTGTAATTGAGGCAAGTTCGTTTCTAGGCCAACGCATTGTTCCTCTTCTTTGGAGGTGTTTTAAGGTCTTTGTGAACGAATTTTGCTCTTCATGATAGCAGAAGTAGTCAGTCTAAGCCATGCGAATCACAGACGTCACCGACATCACCGACATCACAGCTGTCAAAGAAGCGTTGGTGGTATAGTGGTAAGCATAGCTGCCTTCCAAGCAGTTGACCCGGGTTCGATTCCCGGCCAACGCATTTCTTTCAAGGTTTTGTCACCTGTCTCCTATGCTTGCTCTTTCATGGTAAAAAATTTTGCAGCTAGAAGCACCCTTTCAGCTCCTTACATTACAATGCTCCTCCCATTACAATGCTCCTCCCAAAAGGGTCCCATGGCTCTAGAGCCTCATCTGCTACATAACAACTTTCTTGTCCTAAGTATTAAGCCACGCGAAGCTCTGTAAACATCCCAGTCTTAGTCTTCTAATGTCAAAAATATTTTGACACTTAAAAAAAAAAAAAAAAAAAGTTTCAAACAGTTACAGAGATTGATCAGTGGATTGCATGGCTAAATGCTTGGGTCAGACATGGGGGATTAGCTCAAATGGTAGAGCGCTCGCTTAGCATGCGAGAGGTAGCGGGATCGATGCCCGCATCCTCCAAAAACTTTTTGACTTTTTCAAACATCTTTTTAGCTAATGCTCATGGCACTCTTAGCCAAGCCAAAGAGTTGCACACACCCAGCTTTGCCAATCCTTCGATAGCTCAGCTGGTAGAGCGGAGGACTGTAGTAGAACAATCGGCAATCCTTAGGTCGCTGGTTCGATTCCGGCTCGAAGGACATTTTTTTGGGGGGTATGTTTTCATTTGGGATGTTTCAAGCTGCTGAAACACACACACTTCCGCTGACCCCTACTCTTAACACTAGAAACACCCTTTCCAGAGAGGTCTCCCGTCAACATTGGGACTTTAAAACAGGCACAGAGACCAAGCTTTCAGTTGAGAGCACATCTAAGGCTCGCCAAAGAACCACCTTTAGCTGTGACGTGCAACCAAATCAAAAAGGGGACCTCGTCCCTGGGTGGGCTTGAACCACCAACCTTTCGGTTAACAGCCGAACGCGCTAACCGATTGCGCCACAGAGACAACGGTGCTGCATGCTCGTGACTAGGCACAAGCGAAAACCCAAATGCTGGTCTCCAGGTGGACTTCAGCCCATAACAATCGGCTTTTAAGCTAAACTTGCTGAAACGGCAGAGACCGCCTTCCCGCTAGCAGCTTGACAGAAACCAGAGGGTAGTTATGCTTCTCATCTCCTTTACAGACAGAAGCAGAGTGGCGCAGCGGAAGCGTGCTGGGCCCATAACCCAGAGGTCGATGGATCGAAACCATCCTCTGCTAAGCAATCAATTTCACTGTTTCCACTATTGTAATTGAGGCAAGTTCGTTTCTAGGCCAACGCATTGTTCCTCTTCTTTGGAGGTGTTTTAAGGTCTTTGTGAACGAATTTTGCTCTTCATGATAGCAGAAGTAGTCAGTCTAAGCCATGCGAATCACAGACGTCACCGACATCACCGACATCACAGCTGTCACAGAAGCGTTGGTGGTATAGTGGTGAGCATAGCTGCCTTCCAAGCAGTTGACCCGGGTTCGATTCCCGGCCAACGCATTTCTTTCAAGGTTTTGTCACCTGTCTCCTATGCTTGCTCTTTCATGGTAAAAAATTTTGCAGCTAGAAGCACCCTTTCAGCTCCTTACATTACAATGCTCCTCCCATTACAATGCTCCTCCCAAAAGGGTCCCATGGCTCTAGAGCCTCATCTGCTACATAACAACTTTCTTGTCCTAAGTATTAAGCCACGCGAAGCTCTGTAAACATCCCAGTCTTAGTCTTCTAATGTCAAAAATATTTTGACACTTAAAAAAAAAAAAAAAAAAAGTTTCAAACAGTTACAGAGATTGATCAGTGGATTGCGTGGCTAAATGCGTGGGTCAGACATGGGGGATTAGCTCAAATGGTAGAGCGCTCGCTTAGCATGCGAGAGGTAGCGGGATCGATGCCCGCATCCTCCAAAAACTTTTTGACTTTTTCAAACATCTTTTTAGCTAATGCTCATGGCACTCTTAGCCAAGCCAAAGAGTTGCACACACCCAGCTTTGCCAATCCTTCGATAGCTCAGCTGGTAGAGCGGAGGACTGTAGTAGAACAATCGGCAATCCTTAGGTCGCTGGTTCGATTCTGGCTCGAAGGACATTTTTTTGGGGGGTATGTTTTCATTTGGGATGTTTCAAGCTGCTGAAACACACACACTTCCGCTGACCCCTACTCTTAACACTAGAAACACCCTTTCCAGAGAGGTCTCCCGTCAACATTGGGACTTTACAACAGGCACAGAGACCAAGCTTTCAGTTGAGAGCACATCTAAGGCTCGCCAAAGAACCACCTTTAGCTGTGACGTGCAACCAAATCAAAAAGGGGACCTCGTCCCTGGGTGGGCTTGAACCACCAACCTTTCGGTTAACAGCCGAACGCGCTAACCAATTGCGCCACAGAGACAACGGTGCTGCATGCTCGTGACTAGGCACAAGCGAAAACCCAAATGCTGGTCTCCAGGTGGACTTCAGCCCATAACAATCGGCTTTTAAGCTAAACTTGCTGAAACGGCAGAGACCGCCTTCCCACTAGCAGCTTGACAGGAACCAGAGGGTAGTTATGCTTCTCATCTCCTTTACAGACAGAAGCAGAGTGGCGCAGCGGAAGCGTGCTGGGCCCATAACCCAGAGGTCGATGGATCGAAACCATCCTCTGCTAAGCAATCAATTTCACTGTTTCCACCATTGTAATTGAGGCAAGTTCGTTTCTAGGCCAACGCATTGTTCCTCTTCTTTGGAGGTGTTTTAAGGTCTTTGTGAACGAATTTTGCTCTTCATGATAGCAGAAGTAGTCAGTCTAAGCCATGCGAATCACAGACGTCACCGACATCACCAACATCACAGCTGTCACAGAAGCGTTGGTGGTATAGTGGTAAGCATAGCTGCCTTCCTAGCAGTTGACCCGGGTTCGATTCCCGGCCAACGCATTTCTTTCAAGGTTTTGTCACCTGTCTCCTATGCTTGCTCTTTCATGGTAAAAAATTTTGCAGCTAGAAGCACCCTTTCAGCTCCTTACATTACAATGCTCCTCCCATTACAATGCTCCTCCCAAAAGGGTCCCATGGCTCTAGAGCCTCATCTGCTACATAACAACTTTCTTGTCCTAAGTATTAAGCCACGCGAAGCTCTGTAAACATCCCAGTCTTAGTCTTCTAATGTCAAAAATATTTTGACACTTAAAAAAAAAAAAAAGTTTCAAACAGTTACAGAGATTGATCAGTGGATTGCGTGGCTAAATGCGTGGGTCAGACATGGGGGATTAGCTCAAATGGTAGAGCGCTCGCTTAGCATGCGAGAGGTAGCGGGATCGATGCCTGCATCCTCCAAAAACTTTTTGACTTTTTCAAACATCTTTTTAGCTAATGCTCATGGCACTCTTAGCCAAGCCAAAGAGTTGCACACACCCAGCTTTGCCAATCCTTCGATAGCTCAGCTGGTAGAGCGGAGGACTGTAGTAGAACAATCGGCAATCCTTAGGTCGCTGGTTCGATTCTGGCTTGAAGGACATTTTTTTGGGGGGTATGTTTTCATTTGGGATGTTTCAAGCTGCTGAAACACACACACTTCCGCTGACCCCTACTCTTAACACTAGAAACACCCTTTCCAGAGAGGTCTCCCGTCAACATTGGGACTTTAAAACAGGCACAGAGACCAAGCTTTCAGTTGAGAGCACATCTAAGGCTCGCCAAAGAACCACCTTTAGCTGTGACGTGCAACCAAATCAAAAAGGGGACCTCGTCCCTGGGTGGGCTTGAACCACCAACCTTTCGGTTAACAGCCGAACGCGCTAACCGATTGCGCCACAGAGACAACGGTGCTGCATGCTCGTGACTAGGCACAAGCGAAAACCCAAATGCTGGTCTCCAGGTGGACTTCAGCCCATAACAATCGGCTTTTAAGCTAAACTTGCTGAAACGGCAGAGACCGCCTTCCCACTAGCAGCTTGACAGGAACCAGAGGGTAGTTATGCTTCTCATCTCCTTTACAAACAGAAGCAGAGTGGCGCAGCGGAAGCGTGCTGGGCCCATAACCCAGAGGTCGATGGATCGAAACCATCCTCTGCTAAGCAATCAATTTTACTGTTTCCACCATTGTAATTGAGGCAAGTTCGTTTCTAGGCCAACGCATTGTTCCTCTTCTTTGGAGGTGTTTTAAGGTCTTTGTGAACGAATTTTGCTCTTCATGATAGCAGAAGTAGTCAGTCTAAGCCATGCGAATCACAGACGTCACCGACATCACCGACATCACAGCTGTCACAGAAGCGTTGGTGGTATAGTGGTAAGCATAGCTGCCTTCCTAGCAGTTGACCCGGGTTCGATTCCCGGCCAACGCATTTCTTTCAAGGTTTTGTCACCTGTCTCCTATGCTTGCTCTTTCATGGTAAAAAATTTTGCAGCTAGAAGCACCCTTTCAGCTCCTTACATTACAATGCTCCTCCCATTACAATGCTCCTCCCAAAAGGGTCCCATGGCTCTAGAGCCTCATCTGCTACATAACAACTTTCTTGTCCTAAGTATTAAGCCACGCGAAGCTCTGTAAACATCCCAGTCTTAGTGTTCTAATGTCAAAAATATTTTGACACTTAAAAAAAAAAAAAAAAAAAAAAAAAGTTTCAAACAGTTACAGAGATTGATCAGTGGATTGCGTGGCTAAATGCGTGGGTCAGACATGGGGGATTAGCTCAAATGGTAGAGCGCTCGCTTAGCATGCGAGAGGTAGCGGGATCGATGCCCGCATCCTCCAAAAACTTTTTGACTTTTTCAAACATCTTTTTAGCTAATGCTCATGGCACTCTTAGCCAAGCCAAAGAGTTGCACACACCCAGCTTTGCCAATCCTTCGATAGCTCAGCTGGTAGAGCGGAGGACTGTAGTAGAACATTCGGCAATCCTTAGGTCGCTGGTTCGATTCCGGCTCGAAGGACATTTTTTTGGGGGGTATGTTTTCATTTGGGATGTTTCAAGCTGCTGAAACACACACACTTCCGCTGACCCCTACTCTTAACACTAGAAACACCCTTTCCAGAGAGGTCTCCCGTCAACATTGGGACTTTAAAACAGGCACAGAGACCAAGCTTTCAGTTGAGAGCACATCTAAGGCTCGCCAAAGAACCACCTTTAGCTGTGACGTGCAACCAAATCAAAAAGGGGACCTCGTCCCTGGGTGGGCTTGAACCACCAACCTTTCGGTTAACAGCCGAACGCGCTAACCGATTGCGCCACAGAGACAACGGTGCTGCATGCTCGTGACTAGGCACAAGCGAAAACCCAAATGCTGGTCTCCAGGTGGACTTCAGCCCATAACAATCGGCTTTTAAGCTAAACTTGCTGAAACGGCAGAGACCGCCTTCCCACTAGCAGCTTGACAGGAACCAGAGGGTAGTTATGCTTCTCATCTCCTTTACAGACAGAAGCAGAGTGGCACAGCGGAAGCGTGCTGGGCCCATAACCCAGAGGTCGATGGATCGAAACCATCCTCTGCTAAACAATCAATTTCACTGTTTCCACCATTGTAATTGAGGCAAGTTCGTTTCTAGGCCAACGCATTGTTCCTCTTCTTTGGAGGTGTTTTAAGGTCTTTGTGAACGAATTTTGCTCTTCATGATAGCAGAAGTAGTCAGTCTAAGCCATGCGAATCACAGACGTCACCGACATCACCGACATCACAGCTGTCAAAGAAGCGTTGGTGGTATAGTGGTAAGCATAGCTGCCTTCCAAGCAGTTGACCCGGGTTCGATTCCCGGCCAACGCATTTCTTTCAAGGTTTTGTCACCTGTCTCCTATGCTTGCTCTTTCATGGTAAAAAATTTTGCAGCTAGAAGCACCCTTTCAGCTCCTTACATTACAATGCTCCTCCCATTACAATGCTCCTCCCAAAAGGGTCCCATGGCTCTAGAGCCTCATCTGCTACATAACAACTTTCTTGTCCTAAGTATTAAGCCACGCGAAGCTCTGTAAACATCCCAGTCTTAGTCTTCTAATGTCAAAAATATTTTGACACTTAAAAAAAAAAAAAAAAAAAGTTTCAAACAGTTACAGAGATTGATCAGTGGATTGCATGGCTAAATGCGTGGGTCAGACATGGGGGATTAGCTCAAATGGTAGAGCGCTCGCTTAGCATGCGAGAGGTAGCGGGATCGATGCCCGCATCCTCCAAAAACTTTTTGACTTTTTCAAACATCTTTTTAGCTAATGCTCATGGCACTCTTAGCCAAGCCAAAGAGTTGCACACACCCAGCTTTGCCAATCCTTCGATAGCTCAGCTGGTAGAGCGGAGGACTGTAGTAGAACAATCGGCAATCCTTAGGTCGCTGGTTCGATTCCGGCTCGAAGGACATTTTTTTGGGGGGTATGTTTTCATTTGGGATGTTTCAAGCTGCTGAAACACACACACTTCCGCTGACCCCTACTCTTAACACTAGAAACACCCTTTCCAGAGAGGTCTCCCGTCAACATTGGGACTTTAAAACAGGCACAGAGACCAAGCTTTCAGTTGAGAGCACATCTAAGGCTCGCCAAAGAACCACCTTTAGCTGTGACGTGCAACCAAATCAAAAAGGGGACCTCGTCCCTGGGTGGGCTTGAACCACCAACCTTTCGGTTAACAGCCGAACGCGCTAACCGATTGCGCCACAGAGACAACGGTGCTGCATGCTCGTGACTAGGCACAAGCGAAAACCCAAATGCTGGTCTCCAGGTGGACTTCAGCCCATAACAATCGGCTTTTAAGCTAAACTTGCTGAAACGGCAGAGACCGCCTTCCCGCTAGCAGCTTGACAGAAACCAGAGGGTAGTTATGCTTCTCATCTCCTTTACAGACAGAAGCAGAGTGGCACAGCGGAAGCGTGCTGGGCCCATAACCCAGAGGTCGATGGATCGAAACCATCCTCTGCTAAGCAATCAATTTCACTGTTTCCACTATTGTAATTGAGGCAAGTTCGTTTCTAGGCCAACGCATTGTTCCTCTTCTTTGGAGGTGTTTTAAGGTCTTTGTGAACGAATTTTGCTCTTCATGATAGCAGAAGTAGTCAGTCTAAGCCATGCGAATCACAGACGTCACCGACATCACCGACATCACAGCTGTCACAGAAGCGTTGGTGGTATAGTGGTGAGCATAGCTGCCTTCCAAGCAGTTGACCCGGGTTCGATTCCCGGCCAACGCATTTCTTTCAAGGTTTTGTCACCTGTCTCCTATGCTTGCTCTTTCATGGTAAAAAATTTTGCAGCTAGAAGCACCCTTTCAGCTCCTTACATTACAATGCTCCTCCCATTACAATGCTCCTCCCAAAAGGGTCCCATGGCTCTAGAGCCTCATCTGCTACATAACAACTTTCTTGTCCTAAGTATTAAGCCACGCGAAGCTCTGTAAACATCCCAGTCTTAGTCTTCTAATGTCAAAAATATTTTGACACTTAAAAAAAAAAAAAAAAAAAGTTTCAAACAGTTACAGAGATTGATCAGTGGATTGCGTGGCTAAATGCGTGGGTCAGACATGGGGGATTAGCTCAAATGGTAGAGCGCTCGCTTAGCATGCGAGAGGTAGCGGGATCGATGCCCGCATCCTCCAAAAACTTTTTGACTTTTTCAAACATCTTTTTAGCTAATGCTCATGGCACTCTTAGCCAAGCCAAAGAGTTGCACACACCCAGCTTTGCCAATCCTTCGATAGCTCAGCTGGTAGAGCGGAGGACTGTAGTAGAACAATCGGCAATCCTTAGGTCGCTGGTTCGATTCCGGCTCGAAGGACATTTTTTTGGGGGGTATGTTTTCATTTGGGATGTTTCAAGCTGCTGAAACACACACACTTCCGCTGACCCCTACTCTTAACACTAGAAACACCCTTTCCAGAGAGGTCTCCCGTCAACATTGGGACTTTAAAACAGGCACAGAGACCAAGCTTTCAGTTGAGAGCACATCTAAGGCTCGCCAAAGAACCACCTTTAGCTGTGACGTGCAACCAAATCAAAAAGGGGACCTCGTCCCTGGGTGGGCTTGAACCACCAACCTTTCGGTTAACAGCCGAACGCGCTAACCGATTGCGCCACAGAGACAACGGTGCTGCATGCTCGTGACTAGGCACAAGCGAAAACCCAAAAGCTGGTCTCCAGGTGGACTTCAGCCCATAACAATCGGCTTTTAAGCTAAACTTGCTGAAACGGCAGAGACCGCCTTCCCACTAGCAGCTTGACAGGAACCAGAGGGTAGTTATGCTTCTCATCTCCTTTACAGACAGAAGCAGAGTGGCACAGCGGAAGCGTGCTGGGCCCATAACCCAGAGGTCGATGGATCGAAACCATCCTCTGCTAAACAATCAATTTCACTGTTTCCACCATTGTAATTGAGGCAAGTTCGTTTCTAGGCCAACGCATTGTTCCTCTTCTTTGGAGGTGTTTTAAGGTCTTTGTGAACGAATTTTGCTCTTCATGATAGCAGAAGTAGTCAGTCTAAGCCATGCGAATCACAGACGTCACCGACATCACCGACATCACAGCTGTCAAAGAAGCGTTGGTGGTATAGTGGTAAGCATAGCTGCCTTCCAAGCAGTTGACCCGGGTTCGATTCCCGGCCAACGCATTTCTTTCAAGGTTTTGTCACCTGTCTCCTATGCTTGCTCTTTCATGGTAAAAAATTTTGCAGCTAGAAGCACCCTTTCAGCTCCTTACATTACAATGCTCCTCCCATTACAATGCTCCTCCCAAAAGGGTCCCATGGCTCTAGAGCCTCATCTGCTACATAACAACTTTCTTGTCCTAAGTATTAAGCCACGCGAAGCTCTGTAAACATCCCAGTCTTAGTCTTCTAATGTCAAAAATATTTTGACACTTAAAAAAAAAAAAAAAAAAAGTTTCAAACAGTTACAGAGATTGATCAGTGGATTGCATGGCTAAATGCTTGGGTCAGACATGGGGGATTAGCTCAAATGGTAGAGCGCTCGCTTAGCATGCGAGAGGTAGCGGGATCGATGCCCGCATCCTCCAAAAACTTTTTGACTTTTTCAAACATCTTTTTAGCTAATGCTCATGGCACTCTTAGCCAAGCCAAAGAGTTGCACACACCCAGCTTTGCCAATCCTTCGATAGCTCAGCTGGTAGAGCGGAGGACTGTAGTAGAACAATCGGCAATCCTTAGGTCGCTGGTTCGATTCCGGCTCGAAGGACATTTTTTTGGGGGGTATGTTTTCATTTGGGATGTTTCAAGCTGCTGAAACACACACACTTCCGCTGACCCCTACTCTTAACACTAGAAACACCCTTTCCAGAGAGGTCTCCCGTCAACATTGGGACTTTAAAACAGGCACAGAGACCAAGCTTTCAGTTGAGAGCACATCTAAGGCTCGCCAAAGAACCACCTTTAGCTGTGACGTGCAACCAAATCAAAAAGGGGACCTCGTCCCTGGGTGGGCTTGAACCACCAACCTTTCGGTTAACAGCCGAACGCGCTAACCGATTGCGCCACAGAGACAACGGTGCTGCATGCTCGTGACTAGGCACAAGCGAAAACCCAAATGCTGGTCTCCAGGTGGACTTCAGCCCATAACAATCGGCTTTTAAGCTAAACTTGCTGAAACGGCAGAGACCGCCTTCCCGCTAGCAGCTTGACAGAAACCAGAGGGTAGTTATGCTTCTCATCTCCTTTACAGACAGAAGCAGAGTGGCACAGCGGAAGCGTGCTGGGCCCATAACCCAGAGGTCGATGGATCGAAACCATCCTCTGCTAAGCAATCAATTTCACTGTTTCCACTATTGTAATTGAGGCAAGTTCGTTTCTAGGCCAACGCATTGTTCCTCTTCTTTGGAGGTGTTTTAAGGTCTTTGTGAACGAATTTTGCTCTTCATGATAGCAGAAGTAGTCAGTCTAAGCCATGCGAATCACAGACGTCACCGACATCACCGACATCACAGCTGTCACAGAAGCGTTGGTGGTATAGTGGTGAGCATAGCTGCCTTCCAAGCAGTTGACCCGGGTTCGATTCCCGGCCAACGCATTTCTTTCAAGGTTTTGTCACCTGTCTCCTATGCTTGCTCTTTCATGGTAAAAAATTTTGCAGCTAGAAGCACCCTTTCAGCTCCTTACATTACAATGCTCCTCCCATTACAATGCTCCTCCCAAAAGGGTCCCATGGCTCTAGAGCCTCATCTGCTACATAACAACTTTCTTGTCCTAAGTATTAAGCCACGCGAAGCTCTGTAAACATCCCAGTCTTAGTCTTCTAATGTCAAAAATATTTTGACACTTAAAAAAAAAAAAAAAAAAAGTTTCAAACAGTTACAGAGATTGATCAGTGGATTGCGTGGCTAAATGCGTGGGTCAGACATGGGGGATTAGCTCAAATGGTAGAGCGCTCGCTTAGCATGCGAGAGGTAGCGGGATCGATGCCCGCATCCTCCAAAAACTTTTTGACTTTTTCAAACATCTTTTTAGCTAATGCTCATGGCACTCTTAGCCAAGCCAAAGAGTTGCACACACCCAGCTTTGCCAATCCTTCGATAGCTCAGCTGGTAGAGCGGAGGACTGTAGTAGAACAATCGGCAATCCTTAGGTCGCTGGTTCGATTCTGGCTCGAAGGACATTTTTTTGGGGGGTATGTTTTCATTTGGGATGTTTCAAGCTGCTGAAACACACACACTTCCGCTGACCCCTACTCTTAACACTAGAAACACCCTTTCCAGAGAGGTCTCCCGTCAACATTGGGACTTTACAACAGGCACAGAGACCAAGCTTTCAGTTGAGAGCACATCTAAGGCTCGCCAAAGAACCACCTTTAGCTGTGACGTGCAACCAAATCAAAAAGGGGACCTCGTCCCTGGGTGGGCTTGAACCACCAACCTTTCGGTTAACAGCCGAACGCGCTAACCAATTGCGCCACAGAGACAACGGTGCTGCATGCTCGTGACTAGGCACAAGCGAAAACCCAAATGCTGGTCTCCAGGTGGACTTCAGCCCATAACAATCGGCTTTTAAGCTAAACTTGCTGAAACGGCAGAGACCGCCTTCCCACTAGCAGCTTGACAGGAACCAGAGGGTAGTTATGCTTCTCATCTCCTTTACAGACAGAAGCAGAGTGGCGCAGCGGAAGCGTGCTGGGCCCATAACCCAGAGGTCGATGGATCGAAACCATCCTCTGCTAAGCAATCAATTTCACTGTTTCCACCATTGTAATTGAGGCAAGTTCGTTTCTAGGCCAACGCATTGTTCCTCTTCTTTGGAGGTGTTTTAAGGTCTTTGTGAACGAATTTTGCTCTTCATGATAGCAGAAGTAGTCAGTCTAAGCCATGCGAATCACAGACGTCACCGACATCACCAACATCACAGCTGTCACAGAAGCGTTGGTGGTATAGTGGTAAGCATAGCTGCCTTCCTAGCAGTTGACCCGGGTTCGATTCCCGGCCAACGCATTTCTTTCAAGGTTTTGTCACCTGTCTCCTATGCTTGCTCTTTCATGGTAAAAAATTTTGCAGCTAGAAGCACCCTTTCAGCTCCTTACATTACAATGCTCCTCCCATTACAATGCTCCTCCCAAAAGGGTCCCATGGCTCTAGAGCCTCATCTGCTACATAACAACTTTCTTGTCCTAAGTATTAAGCCACGCGAAGCTCTGTAAACATCCCAGTCTTAGTCTTCTAATGTCAAAAATATTTTGACACTTAAAAAAAAAAAAAAGTTTCAAACAGTTACAGAGATTGATCAGTGGATTGCGTGGCTAAATGCGTGGGTCAGACATGGGGGATTAGCTCAAATGGTAGAGCGCTCGCTTAGCATGCGAGAGGTAGCGGGATCGATGCCTGCATCCTCCAAAAACTTTTTGACTTTTTCAAACATCTTTTTAGCTAATGCTCATGGCACTCTTAGCCAAGCCAAAGAGTTGCACACACCCAGCTTTGCCAATCCTTCGATAGCTCAGCTGGTAGAGCGGAGGACTGTAGTAGAACAATCGGCAATCCTTAGGTCGCTGGTTCGATTCTGGCTTGAAGGACATTTTTTTGGGGGGTATGTTTTCATTTGGGATGTTTCAAGCTGCTGAAACACACACACTTCCGCTGACCCCTACTCTTAACACTAGAAACACCCTTTCCAGAGAGGTCTCCCGTCAACATTGGGACTTTAAAACAGGCACAGAGACCAAGCTTTCAGTTGAGAGCACATCTAAGGCTCGCCAAAGAACCACCTTTAGCTGTGACGTGCAACCAAATCAAAAAGGGGACCTCGTCCCTGGGTGGGCTTGAACCACCAACCTTTCGGTTAACAGCCGAACGCGCTAACCGATTGCGCCACAGAGACAACGGTGCTGCATGCTCGTGACTAGGCACAAGCGAAAACCCAAATGCTGGTCTCCAGGTGGACTTCAGCCCATAACAATCGGCTTTTAAGCTAAACTTGCTGAAACGGCAGAGACCGCCTTCCCACTAGCAGCTTGACAGGAACCAGAGGGTAGTTATGCTTCTCATCTCCTTTACAAACAGAAGCAGAGTGGCGCAGCGGAAGCGTGCTGGGCCCATAACCCAGAGGTCGATGGATCGAAACCATCCTCTGCTAAGCAATCAATTTTACTGTTTCCACCATTGTAATTGAGGCAAGTTCGTTTCTAGGCCAACGCATTGTTCCTCTTCTTTGGAGGTGTTTTAAGGTCTTTGTGAACGAATTTTGCTCTTCATGATAGCAGAAGTAGTCAGTCTAAGCCATGCGAATCACAGACGTCACCGACATCACCGACATCACAGCTGTCACAGAAGCGTTGGTGGTATAGTGGTAAGCATAGCTGCCTTCCTAGCAGTTGACCCGGGTTCGATTCCCGGCCAACGCATTTCTTTCAAGGTTTTGTCACCTGTCTCCTATGCTTGCTCTTTCATGGTAAAAAATTTTGCAGCTAGAAGCACCCTTTCAGCTCCTTACATTACAATGCTCCTCCCATTACAATGCTCCTCCCAAAAGGGTCCCATGGCTCTAGAGCCTCATCTGCTACATAACAACTTTCTTGTCCTAAGTATTAAGCCACGCGAAGCTCTGTAAACATCCCAGTCTTAGTGTTCTAATGTCAAAAATATTTTGACACTTAAAAAAAAAAAAAAAAAAAAAAAAGTTTCAAACAGTTACAGAGATTGATCAGTGGATTGCGTGGCTAAATGCGTGGGTCAGACATGGGGGATTAGCTCAAATGGTAGAGCGCTCGCTTAGCATGCGAGAGGTAGCGGGATCGATGCCCGCATCCTCCAAAAACTTTTTGACTTTTTCAAACATCTTTTTAGCTAATGCTCATGGCACTCTTAGCCAAGCCAAAGAGTTGCACACACCCAGCTTTGCCAATCCTTCGATAGCTCAGCTGGTAGAGCGGAGGACTGTAGTAGAACAATCGGCAATCCTTAGGTCGCTGGTTCGATTCCGGCTCGAAGGACATTTTTTTGGGGGGTATGTTTTCATTTGGGATGTTTCAAGCTGCTGAAACACACACACTTCCGCTGACCCCTACTCTTAACACTAGAAACACCCTTTCCAGAGAGGTCTCCCGTCAACATTGGGACTTTAAAACAGGCACAGAGACCAAGCTTTCAGTTGAGAGCACATCTAAGGCTCGCCAAAGAACCACCTTTAGCTGTGACGTGCAACCAAATCAAAAAGGGGACCTCGTCCCTGGGTGGGCTTGAACCACCAACCTTTCGGTTAACAGCCGAACGCGCTAACCGATTGCGCCACAGAGACAACGGTGCTGCATGCTCGTGACTAGGCACAAGCGAAAACCCAAATGCTGGTCTCCAGGTGGACTTCAGCCCATAACAATCGGCTTTTAAGCTAAACTTGCTGAAACGGCAGAGACCGCCTTCCCACTAGCAGCTTGACAGGAACCAGAGGGTAGTTATGCTTCTCATCTCCTTTACAGACAGAAGCAGAGTGGCACAGCGGAAGCGTGCTGGGCCCATAACCCAGAGGTCGATGGATCGAAACCATCCTCTGCTAAACAATCAATTTCACTGTTTCCACCATTGTAATTGAGGCAAGTTCGTTTCTAGGCCAACGCATTGTTCCTCTTCTTTGGAGGTGTTTTAAGGTCTTTGTGAACGAATTTTGCTCTTCATGATAGCAGAAGTAGTCAGTCTAAGCCATGCGAATCACAGACGTCACCGACATCACCGACATCACCGACATCACAGCTGTCAAAGAAGCGTTGGTGGTATAGTGGTAAGCATAGCTGCCTTCCAAGCAGTTGACCCGGGTTCGATTCCCGGCCAACGCATTTCTTTCAAGGTTTTGTCACCTGTCTCCTATGCTTGCTCTTTCATGGTAAAAAATTTTGCAGCTAGAAGCACCCTTTCAGCTCCTTACATTACAATGCTCCTCCCATTACAATGCTCCTCCCAAAAGGGTCCCATGGCTCTAGAGCCTCATCTGCTACATAACAACTTTCTTGTCCTAAGTATTAAGCCACGCGAAGCTCTGTAAACATCCCAGTCTTAGTCTTCTAATGTCAAAAATATTTTGACACTTAAAAAAAAAAAAAAAAAAAGTTTCAAACAGTTACAGAGATTGATCAGTGGATTGCATGGCTAAATGCGTGGGTCAGACATGGGGGATTAGCTCAAATGGTAGAGCGCTCGCTTAGCATGCGAGAGGTAGCGGGATCGATGCCCGCATCCTCCAAAAACTTTTTGACTTTTTCAAACATCTTTTTAGCTAATGCTCATGGCACTCTTAGCCAAGCCAAAGAGTTGCACACACCCAGCTTTGCCAATCCTTCGATAGCTCAGCTGGTAGAGCGGAGGACTGTAGTAGAACAATCGGCAATCCTTAGGTCGCTGGTTCGATTCCGGCTCGAAGGACATTTTTTTGGGGGGTATGTTTTCATTTGGGATGTTTCAAGCTGCTGAAACACACACACTTCCGCTGACCCCTACTCTTAACACTAGAAACACCCTTTCCAGAGAGGTCTCCCGTCAACATTGGGACTTTAAAACAGGCACAGAGACCAAGCTTTCAGTTGAGAGCACATCTAAGGCTCGCCAAAGAACCACCTTTAGCTGTGACGTGCAACCAAATCAAAAAGGGGACCTCGTCCCTGGGTGGGCTTGAACCACCAACCTTTCGGTTAACAGCCGAACGCGCTAACCGATTGCGCCACAGAGACAACGGTGCTGCATGCTCGTGACTAGGCACAAGCGAAAACCCAAATGCTGGTCTCCAGGTGGACTTCAGCCCATAACAATCGGCTTTTAAGCTAAACTTGCTGAAACGGCAGAGACCGCCTTCCCGCTAGCAGCTTGACAGAAACCAGAGGGTAGTTATGCTTCTCATCTCCTTTACAGACAGAAGCAGAGTGGCACAGCGGAAGCGTGCTGGGCCCATAACCCAGAGGTCGATGGATCGAAACCATCCTCTGCTAAGCAATCAATTTCACTGTTTCCACTATTGTAATTGAGGCAAGTTCGTTTCTAGGCCAACGCATTGTTCCTCTTCTTTGGAGGTGTTTTAAGGTCTTTGTGAACGAATTTTGCTCTTCATGATAGCAGAAGTAGTCAGTCTAAGCCATGCGAATCACAGACGTCACCGACATCACCGACATCACAGCTGTCACAGAAGCGTTGGTGGTATAGTGGTGAGCATAGCTGCCTTCCAAGCAGTTGACCCGGGTTCGATTCCCGGCCAACGCATTTCTTTCAAGGTTTTGTCACCTGTCTCCTATGCTTGCTCTTTCATGGTAAAAAATTTTGCAGCTAGAAGCACCCTTTCAGCTCCTTACATTACAATGCTCCTCCCATTACAATGCTCCTCCCAAAAGGGTCCCATGGCTCTAGAGCCTCATCTGCTACATAACAACTTTCTTGTCCTAAGTATTAAGCCACGCGAAGCTCTGTAAACATCCCAGTCTTAGTCTTCTAATGTCAAAAATATTTTGACACTTAAAAAAAAAAAAAAAAAAAGTTTCAAACAGTTACAGAGATTGATCAGTGGATTGCGTGGCTAAATGCGTGGGTCAGACATGGGGGATTAGCTCAAATGGTAGAGCGCTCGCTTAGCATGCGAGAGGTAGCGGGATCGATGCCCGCATCCTCCAAAAACTTTTTGACTTTTTCAAACATCTTTTTAGCTAATGCTCATGGCACTCTTAGCCAAGCCAAAGAGTTGCACACACCCAGCTTTGCCAATCCTTCGATAGCTCAGCTGGTAGAGCGGAGGACTGTAGTAGAACAATCGGCAATCCTTAGGTCGCTGGTTCGATTCTGGCTCGAAGGACATTTTTTTGGGGGGTATGTTTTCATTTGGGATGTTTCAAGCTGCTGAAACACACACACTTCCGCTGACCCCTACTCTTAACACTAGAAACACCCTTTCCAGAGAGGTCTCCCGTCAACATTGGGACTTTACAACAGGCACAGAGACCAAGCTTTCAGTTGAGAGCACATCTAAGGCTCGCCAAAGAACCACCTTTAGCTGTGACGTGCAACCAAATCAAAAAGGGGACCTCGTCCCTGGGTGGGCTTGAACCACCAACCTTTCGGTTAACAGCCGAACGCGCTAACCAATTGCGCCACAGAGACAACGGTGCTGCATGCTCGTGACTAGGCACAAGCGAAAACCCAAATGCTGGTCTCCAGGTGGACTTCAGCCCATAACAATCGGCTTTTAAGCTAAACTTGCTGAAACGGCAGAGACCGCCTTCCCACTAGCAGCTTGACAGGAACCAGAGGGTAGTTATGCTTCTCATCTCCTTTACAGACAGAAGCAGAGTGGCGCAGCGGAAGCGTGCTGGGCCCATAACCCAGAGGTCGATGGATCGAAACCATCCTCTGCTAAGCAATCAATTTCACTGTTTCCACCATTGTAATTGAGGCAAGTTCGTTTCTAGGCCAACGCATTGTTCCTCTTCTTTGGAGGTGTTTTAAGGTCTTTGTGAACGAATTTTGCTCTTCATGATAGCAGAAGTAGTCAGTCTAAGCCATGCGAATCACAGACGTCACCGACATCACCAACATCACAGCTGTCACAGAAGCGTTGGTGGTATAGTGGTAAGCATAGCTGCCTTCCTAGCAGTTGACCCGGGTTCGATTCCCGGCCAACGCATTTCTTTCAAGGTTTTGTCACCTGTCTCCTATGCTTGCTCTTTCATGGTAAAAAATTTTGCAGCTAGAAGCACCCTTTCAGCTCCTTACATTACAATGCTCCTCCCATTACAATGCTCCTCCCAAAAGGGTCCCATGGCTCTAGAGCCTCATCTGCTACATAACAACTTTCTTGTCCTAAGTATTAAGCCACGCGAAGCTCTGTAAACATCCCAGTCTTAGTCTTCTAATGTCAAAAATATTTTGACACTTAAAAAAAAAAAAAAAAAAAAGTTTCAAACAGTTACAGAGATTGATCAGTGGATTGCGTGGCTAAATGCGTGGGTCAGACATGGGGGATTAGCTCAAATGGTAGAGCGCTCGCTTAGCATGCGAGAGGTAGCGGGATCGATGCCTGCATCCTCCAAAAACTTTTTGACTTTTTCAAACATCTTTTTAGCTAATGCTCATGGCACTCTTAGCCAAGCCAAAGAGTTGCACACACCCAGCTTTGCCAATCCTTCGATAGCTCAGCTGGTAGAGCGGAGGACTGTAGTAGAACAATCGGCAATCCTTAGGTCGCTGGTTCGATTCTGGCTTGAAGGACATTTTTTTGGGGGGTATGTTTTCATTTGGGATGTTTCAAGCTGCTGAAACACACACACTTCCGCTGACCCCTACTCTTAACACTAGAAACACCCTTTCCAGAGAGGTCTCCCGTCAACATTGGGACTTTAAAACAGGCACAGAGACCAAGCTTTCAGTTGAGAGCACATCTAAGGCTCGCCAAAGAACCACCTTTAGCTGTGACGTGCAACCAAATCAAAAAGGGGACCTCGTCCCTGGGTGGGCTTGAACCACCAACCTTTCGGTTAACAGCCGAACGCGCTAACCGATTGCGCCACAGAGACAACGGTGCTGCATGCTCGTGACTAGGCACAAGCGAAAACCCAAATGCTGGTCTCCAGGTGGACTTCAGCCCATAACAATCGGCTTTTAAGCTAAACTTGCTGAAACGGCAGAGACCGCCTTCCCGCTAGCAGCTTGACAGAAACCAGAGGGTAGTTATGCTTCTCATCTCCTTTACAGACAGAAGCAGAGTGGCGCAGCGGAAGCATGCTGGGCCCATAACCCAGAGGTCGATGGATCGAAACCATCCTCTGCTAAGCAATCAATTTTACTGTTTCCACCATTGTAATTGAGGCAAGTTCGTTTCTAGGCCAACGCATTGTTCCTCTTCTTTGGAGGTGTTTTAAGGTCTTTGTGAACGAATTTTGCTCTTCATGATAGCAGAAGTAGTCAGTCTAAGCCATGCGAATCACAGACGTCACCGACATCACCGACATCACAGCTGTCACAGAAGCGTTGGTGGTATAGTGGTAAGCATACCTGCCTTCCAAGCAGTTGACCCGGGTTCGATTCCCGGCCAACGCATTTCTTTCAAGGTTTTGTCACCTGTCTCCTATGCTTGCTCTTTCATGGTAAAAAATTTTGCAGCTAGAAGCACCCTTTCAGCTCCTTACATTACAATGCTCCTCCCATTACAATGCTCCTCCCAAAAGGGTCCCATGGCTCTAGAGCCTCATCTGCTACATAACAACTTTCTTGTCCTAAGTATTAAGCCACGCGAAGCTCTGTAAACATCCCAGTCTTAGTCTTCTAATGTCAAAAATATTTTGACACTTAAAAAAAAAAAAAAAAAAAGTTTCAAACAGTTACAGAGATTGATCAGTGGATTGCGTGGCTAAATGCGTGGGTCAGACATGGGGGATTAGCTCAAATGGTAGAGCGCTCGCTTAGCATGCGAGAGGTAGCGGGATCGATGCCCGCATCCTCCAAAAACTTTTTGACTTTTTCAAACATCTTTTTAGCTAATGCTCATGGCACTCTTAGCCAAGCCAAAGAGTTGCACACACCCAGCTTTGCCAATCCTTCGATAGCTCAGCTGGTAGAGCGGAGGACTGTAGTAGAACAATCGGCAATCCTTAGGTCGCTGGTTCGATTCTGGCTCGAAGGACATTTTTTTGGGGGGTATGTTTTCATTTGGGATGTTTCAAGCTGCTGAAACACACACACTTCCGCTGACCCCTACTCTTAACACTAGAAACACCCTTTCCAGAGAGGTCTCCCGTCAACATTGGGACTTTAAAACAGGCACAGAGACCAAGCTTTCAGTTGAGAGCACATCTAAGGCTCGCCAAAGAACCACCTTTAGCTGTGACGTGCAACCAAATCAAAAAGGGGACCTCGTCCCTGGGTGGGCTTGAACCACCAACCTTTCGGTTAACAGCCGAACGCGCTAACCGATTGCGCCACAGAGACAACGGTGCTGCATGCTCGTGACTAGGCACAAGCGAAAACCCAAATGCTGGTCTCCAGGTGGACTTCAGCCCATAACAATCGGCTTTTAAGCTAAACTTGCTGAAACGGCAGAGACCGCCTTCCCGCTAGCAGCTTGACAGAAACCAGAGGGTAGTTATGCTTCTCATCTCCTTTACAGACAGAAGCAGAGTGGCGCAGCGGAAGCGTGCTGGGCCCATAACCCAGAGGTCGATGGATCGAAACCATCCTCTGCTAAGCAATCAATTTTACTGTTTCCACCATTGTAATTGAGGCAAGTTCGTTTCTAGGCCAACGCATTGTTCCTCTTCTTTGGAGGTGTTTTAAGGTCTTTGTGAACGAATTTTGCTCTTCATGATAGCAGAAGTAGTCAGTCTAAGCCATGCGAATCACAGACGTCACCGACATCACCGACATCACAGCTGTCACAGAAGCGTTGGTGGTATAGTGGTAAGCATAGCTGCCTTCCAAGCAGTTGACCCGGGTTCGATTCCCGGCCAACGCATTTCTTTCAAGGTTTTGTCACCTGTCTCCTATGCTTGCTCTTTCATGGTAAAAAATTTTGCAGCTAGAAGCACCCTTTCAGCTCCTTACATTACAATGCTCCTCCCATTACAATGCTCCTCCCAAAAGGGTCCCATGGCTCTAGAGCCTCATCTGCTACATAACAACTTTCTTGTCCTAAGTATTAAGCCACGCGAAGCTCTGTAAACATCCCAGTCTTAGTGTTCTAATGTCAAAAATATTTTGACACTTAAAAAAAAAAAAAAAAAAAAAAAAGTTTCAAACAGTTACAGAGATTGATCAGTGGATTGCGTGGCTAAATGCGTGGGTCAGACATGGGGGATTAGCTCAAATGGTAGAGCGCTCGCTTAGCATGCGAGAGGTAGCGGGATCGATGCCCGCATCCTCCAAAAACTTTTTGACTTTTTCAAACATCTTTTTAGCTAATGCTCATGGCACTCTTAGCCAAGCCAAAGAGTTGCACACACCCAGCTTTGCCAATCCTTCGATAGCTCAGCTGGTAGAGTGGAGGACTGTAGTAGAACAATCGGCAATCCTTAGGTCGCTGGTTCGATTCCGGCTCGAAGGACATTTTTTTGGGGGGTATGTTTTCATTTGGGATGTTTCAAGCTGCTGAAACACACACACTTCCGCTGACCCCTACTCTTAACACTAGAAACACCCTTTCCAGAGAGGTCTCCCGTCAACATTGGGACTTTAAAACAGGCACAGAGACCAAGCTTTCAGTTGAGAGCACATCTAAGGCTCGCCAAAGAACCACCTTTAGCTGTGACGTGCAACCAAATCAAAAAGGGGACCTCGTCCCTGGGTGGGCTTGAACCACCAACCTTTCGGTTAACAGCCGAACGCGCTAACCGATTGCGCCACAGAGACAACGGTGCTGCATGCTCGTGACTAGGCACAAGCGAAAATCCAAATGCTGGTCTCCAGGTGGACTTCAGCCCATAACAATCGGCTTTTAAGCTAAACTTGCTGAAACGGCAGAGACCGCCTTCCCGCTAGCAGCTTGACAGAAACCAGAGGGTAGTTATGCTTCTCATCTCCTTTACAGACAGAAGCAGAGTGGTGCAGCGGAAGCGTGCTGGGCCCATAACCCAGAGGTCGATGGATCGAAACCATCCTCTGCTAAGCAATCAATTTTACTGTTTCCACCATTGTAATTGAGGCAAGTTCGTTTCTAGGCCAACGCATTGTTCCTCTTCTTTGGAGGTGTTTTATGGTCTTTGTGAACGAATTTTGCTCTTCATGATAGCAGAAGTAGTCAGTCTAAGCCATGCGAATCACAGACGTCACCGACATCACCGACATCACAGCTGTCACAGAAGCGTTGGTGGTATAGTGGTAAGCATAGCTGCCGTCCAAGCAGTTGACCCGGGTTCGATTCCCGGCCAACGCATTTCTTTCAAGGTTTTTTCACCTGTCTCCTATGCTTGCTCTTTCATGGTAAAAAATTTTGCAGCTTGAAGCACCCTTTCAGCTCCTTACATTACAATGCTCCTCCCATTACAATGCTCCTCCCAAAAGGGTCCCATGGCTCTAGAGCCTCATCTGCTACATAACAACTTTCTTGTCCTAAGTATTAAGCCACGCGAAGCTCTGTAAACATCCCAGTCTTAGTCTTCTAATGTCAAAAATATTTTGACACTTAAAAAAAAAAAAAAAAAAAAAAAAAAAAAGTTTCAAACAGTTACAGAGATTGATCAGTGGATTGCGTGGCTAAATGCGTGGGTCAGACATGGGGGATTAGCTCAAATGGTAGAGCGCTCGCTTAGCATGCGAGAGGTAGCGGGATCGATGCCCGCATCCTCCAAAAACTTTTTGACTTTTTCAAACATCTTTTTAGCTAATGCTCATGGCACTCTTAGCCAAGCCAAAGAGTTGCACACACCCAGCTTTGCCAATCCTTCGATAGCTCAGCTGGTAGAGCGGAGGACTGTAGTAGAACAATCGGCAATCCTTAGGTCGCTGGTTCGATTCCGGCTCGAAGGACATTTTTTTGGGGGGTATGTTTTCATTTGGGATGTTTCAAGCTGCTGAAACACACACACTTCCGCTGACCCCTACTCTTAACACTAGAAACACCCTTTCCAGAGAGGTCTCCCGTCAACATTGGGACTTTAAAACAGGCACAGAGACCAAGCTTTCAGTTGAGAGCACATCTAAGGCTCGCCAAAGAACCACCTTTAGCTGTGACGTGCAACCAAATCAAAAAGGGGACCTCGTCCCTGGGTGGGCTTGAACCACCAACCTTTCGGTTAACAGCCGAACGCGCTAACCGATTGCGCCACAGAGACAACGGTGCTGCATGCTCGTGACTAGGCACAAGCGAAAACCCAAATGCTGGTCTCCAGGTGGACTTCAGCCCATAACAATCGGCTTTTAAGCTAAACTTGCTGAAACGGCAGAGACCGCCTTCCCACTAGCAGCTTGACAGGAACCAGAGGGTAGTTATGCTTCTCATCTCCTTTACAGACAGAAGCAGAGTGGCGCAGCGGAAGCGTGCTGGGCCCATAACCCAGAGGTCGATGGATCGAAACCATCCTCTGCTAAGCAATCAATTTCACTGTTTCCACCATTGTAATTGAGGCAAGTTCGTTTCTAGGCCAACGCATTGTTCCTCTTCTTTGGAGGTGTTTTAAGGTCTTTGTGAACGAATTTTGCTCTTCATGATAGCAGAAGTAGTCAGTCTAAGCCATGCGAATCACAGACGTCACCGACATCACCGACATCACAGCTGTCAAAGAAGCGTTGGTGGTATAGTGGTAAGCATAGCTGCCGTCCAAGCAGTTGACCCGGGTTCGATTCCCGGCCAACGCATTTCTTTCAAGGTTTTGTCACCTGTCTCCTATGCTTGCTCTTTCATGGTAAAAAATTTTGCAGCTTGAAGCACCCTTTCAGCTCCTTACATTACAATGCTCCTCCCATTACAATGCTCCTCCCAAAAGGGTCCCATGGCTCTAGAGCCTCATCTGCTACATAACAACTTTCTTGTCCTAAGTATTAAGCCACGCGAAGCTCTGTAAACATCCCAGTCTTAGTCTTCTAATGTCAAAAATATTTTGACACTTAAAAAAAAAAAAAAAAAAAGTTTCAAACAGTTACAGAGATTGATCAGTGGATTGCGTGGCTAAATGCGTGGGTCAGACATGGGGGATTAGCTCAAATGGTAGAGCGCTCGCTTAGCATGCGAGAGGTAGCGGGATCGATGCCCGCATCCTCCAAAAACTTTTTGACTTTTTCAAACATCTTTTTAGCTAATGCTCATGGCACTCTTAGCCAAGCCAAAGAGTTGCACACACCCAGCTTTGCCAATCCTTCGATAGCTCAGCTGGTAGAGCGGAGGACTGTAGTAGAACAATCGGCAATCCTTAGGTCGCTGGTTCGATTCCGGCTCGAAGGACATTTTTTTGGGGGGTATGTTTTCATTTGGGATGTTTCAAGCTGCTGAAACACACACACTTCCACTGACCCCTACTCTTAACACTAGAAACACCCTTTCCAGAGAGGTCTCCCGTCAACATTGGGACTTTAAAACAGGCACAGAGACCAAGCTTTCAGTTGAGAGCACATCTAAGGCTCGCCAAAGAACCACCTTTAGCTGTGACGTGCAACCAAATCAAAAAGGGGACCTCGTCCCTGGGTGGGCTTGAACCACCAACCTTTCGGTTAACAGCCGAACGCGCTAACCGATTGCGCCACAGAGACAACGGTGCTGCATGCTCGTGACTAGGCACAAGCGAAAACCCAAATGCTGGTCTCCAGGTGGACTTCAGCCCATAACAATCGGCTTTTAAGCTAAACTTGCTGAAACGGCAGAGACCGCCTTCCCACTAGCAGCTTGACAGGAACCAGAGGGTAGTTATGCTTCTCATCTCCTTTACAGACAGAAGCAGAGTGGCGCAGCGGAAGCGTGCTGGGCCCATAACCCAGAGGTCGATGGATCGAAACCATCCTCTGCTAAGCAATCAATTTCACTGTTTCCACCATTGTAATTGAGGCAAGTTCGTTTCTAGGCCAACGCATTGTTCCTCTTCTTTGGAGGTGTTTTAAGGTCTTTGTGAACGAATTTTGCTCTTCATGATAGCAGAAGTAGTCAGTCTAAGCCATGCGAATCACAGACGTCACCGACATCACCGACATCACAGCTGTCAAAGAAGCGTTGGTGGTATAGTGGTAAGCATAGCTGCCTTCCAAGCAGTTGACCCGGGTTCGATTCCCGGCCAACGCATTTCTTTCAAGGTTTTGTCACCTGTCTCCTATGCTTGCTCTTTCATGGTAAAAAATTTTGCAGCTAGAAGCACCCTTTCAGCTCCTTACATTACAATGCTCCTCCCATTACAATGCTCCTCCCAAAAGGGTCCCATGGCTCTAGAGCCTCATCTGCTACATAACAACTTTCTTGTCCTAAGTATTAAGCCACGCGAAGCTCTGTAAACATCCCAGTCTTAGTCTTCTAATGTCAAAAATATTTTGACACTTAAAAAAAAAAAAAAAAAAAGTTTCAAACAGTTACAGAGATTGATCAGTGGATTGCGTGGCTAAATGCGTGGGTCAGACATGGGGGATTAGCTCAAATGGTAGAGCGCTCGCTTAGCATGCGAGAGGTAGCGGGATCGATGCCCGCATCCTCCAAAAACTTTTTGACTTTTTCAAACATCTTTTTAGCTAATGCTCATGGCACTCTTAGCCAAGCCAAAGAGTTGCACACACCCAGCTTTGCCAATCCTTCGATAGCTCAGCTGGTAGAGCGGAGGACTGTAGTAGAACAATCGGCAATCCTTAGGTCGCTGGTTCGATTCCGGCTCGAAGGACATTTTTTTGGGGGGTATGTTTTCATTTGGGATGTTTCAAGCTGCTGAAACACACACACTTCCGCTGACCCCTACTCTTAACACTAGAAACACCCTTTCCAGAGAGGTCTCCCGTCAACATTGGGACTTTAAAACAGGCACAGAGACCAAGCTTTCAGTTGAGAGCACATCTAAGGCTCGCCAAAGAACCACCTTTAGCTGTGACGTGCAACCAAATCAAAAAGGGGACCTCGTCCCTGGGTGGGCTTGAACCACCAACCTTTCGGTTAACAGCCGAACGCGCTAACCGATTGCGCCACAGAGACAACGGTGCTGCATGCTCGTGACTAGGCACAAGCGAAAACCCAAATGCTGGTCTCCAGGTGGACTTCAGCCCATAACAATCGGCTTTTAAGCTAAACTTGCTGAAACGGCAGAGACCGCCTTCCCACTAGCAGCTTGACAGGAACCAGAGGGTAGTTATGCTTCTCATCTCCTTTACAGACAGAAGCAGAGTGGCGCAGCGGAAGCGTGCTGGGCCCATAACCCAGAGGTCGATGGATCGAAACCATCCTCTGCTAAGCAATCAATTTCACTGTTTCCACCATTGTAATTGAGGCAAGTTCGTTTCTAGGCCAACGCATTGTTCCTCTTCTTTGGAGGTGTTTTAAGGTCTTTGTGAACGAATTTTGCTCTTCATGATAGCAGAAGTAGTCAGTCTAAGCCATGCGAATCACAGACGTCACCGACATCACCGACATCACAGCTGTCAAAGAAGCGTTGGTGGTATAGTGGTAAGCATAGCTGCCTTCCAAGCAGTTGACCCGGGTTCGATTCCCGGCCAACGCATTTCTTTCAAGGTTTTGTCACCTGTCTCCTATGCTTGCTCTTTCATGGTAAAAAATTTTGCAGCTAGAAGCACCCTTTCAGCTCCTTACATTACAATGCTCCTCCCATTACAATGCTCCTCCCAAAAGGGTCCCATGGCTCTAGAGCCTCATCTGCTACATAACAACTTTCTTGTCCTAAGTATTAAGCCACGCGAAGCTCTGTAAACATCCCAGTCTTAGTCTTCTAATGTCAAAAATATTTTGACACTTAAAAAAAAAAAAAAAAAAAGTTTCAAACAGTTACAGAGATTGATCAGTGGATTGCGTGGCTAAATGCGTGGGTCAGACATGGGGGATTAGCTCAAATGGTAGAGCGCTCGCTTAGCATGCGAGAGGTAGCGGGATCGATGCCCGCATCCTCCAAAAACTTTTTGACTTTTTCAAACATCTTTTTAGCTAATGCTCATGGCACTCTTAGCCAAGCCAAAGAGTTGCACACACCCAGCTTTGCCAATCCTTCGATAGCTCAGCTGGTAGAGCGGAGGACTGTAGTAGAACAATCGGCAATCCTTAGGTCGCTGGTTCGATTCCGGCTCGAAGGACATTTTTTTGGGGGGTATGTTTTCATTTGGGATGTTTCAAGCTGCTGAAACACACACACTTCCGCTGACCCCTACTCTTAACACTAGAAACACCCTTTCCAGAGAGGTCTCCCGTCAACATTGGGACTTTAAAACAGGCACAGAGACCAAGCTTTCAGTTGAGAGCACATCTAAGGCTCGCCAAAGAACCACCTTTAGCTGTGACGTGCAACCAAATCAAAAAGGGGACCTCGTCCCTGGGTGGGCTTGAACCACCAACCTTTCGGTTAACAGCCGAACGCGCTAACCGATTGCGCCACAGAGACAACGGTGCTGCATGCTCGTGACTAGGCACAAGCGAAAACCCAAATGCTGGTCTCCAGGTGGACTTCAGCCCATAACAATCGGCTTTTAAGCTAAACTTGCTGAAACGGCAGAGACCGCCTTCCCACTAGCAGCTTGACAGGAACCAGAGGGTAGTTATGCTTCTCATCTCCTTTACAGACAGAAGCAGAGTGGCGCAGCGGAAGCGTGCTGGGCCCATAACCCAGAGGTCGATGGATCGAAACCATCCTCTGCTAAGCAATCAATTTCACTGTTTCCACCATTGTAATTGAGGCAAGTTCGTTTCTAGGCCAACGCATTGTTCCTCTTCTTTGGAGGTGTTTTAAGGTCTTTGTGAACGAATTTTGCTCTTCATGATAGCAGAAGTAGTCAGTCTAAGCCATGCGAATCACAGACGTCACCGACATCACCGACATCACAGCTGTCAAAGAAGCGTTGGTGGTATAGTGGTAAGCATAGCTGCCGTCCAAGCAGTTGACCCGGGTTCGATTCCCGGCCAACGCATTTCTTTCAAGGTTTTGTCACCTGTCTCCTATGCTTGCTCTTTCATGGTAAAAAATTTTGCAGCTTGAAGCACCCTTTCAGCTCCTTACATTACAATGCTCCTCCCATTACAATGCTCCTCCCAAAAGGGTCCCATGGCTCTAGAGCCTCATCTGCTACATAACAACTTTCTTGTCCTAAGTATTAAGCCACGCGAAGCTCTGTAAACATCCCAGTCTTAGTCTTCTAATGTCAAAAATATTTTGACACTTAAAAAAAAAAAAAAAAAAAGTTTCAAACAGTTACAGAGATTGATCAGTGGATTGCGTGGCTAAATGCGTGGGTCAGACATGGGGGATTAGCTCAAATGGTAGAGCGCTCGCTTAGCATGCGAGAGGTAGCGGGATCGATGCCCGCATCCTCCAAAAACTTTTTGACTTTTTCAAACATCTTTTTAGCTAATGCTCATGGCACTCTTAGCCAAGCCAAAGAGTTGCACACACCCAGCTTTGCCAATCCTTCGATAGCTCAGCTGGTAGAGCGGAGGACTGTAGTAGAACAATCGGCAATCCTTAGGTCGCTGGTTCGATTCCGGCTCGAAGGACATTTTTTTGGGGGGTATGTTTTCATTTGGGATGTTTCAAGCTGCTGAAACACACACACTTCCACTGACCCCTACTCTTAACACTAGAAACACCCTTTCCAGAGAGGTCTCCCGTCAACATTGGGACTTTAAAACAGGCACAGAGACCAAGCTTTCAGTTGAGAGCACATCTAAGGCTCGCCAAAGAACCACCTTTAGCTGTGACGTGCAACCAAATCAAAAAGGGGACCTCGTCCCTGGGTGGGCTTGAACCACCAACCTTTCGGTTAACAGCCGAACGCGCTAACCGATTGCGCCACAGAGACAACGGTGCTGCATGCTCGTGACTAGGCACAAGCGAAAATCCAAATGCTGGTCTCCAGGTGGACTTCAGCCCATAACAATCGGCTTTTAAGCTAAACTTGCTGAAACGGCAGAGACCGCCTTCCCACTAGCAGCTTGACAGGAACCAGAGGGTAGTTATGCTTCTCATCTCCTTTACAGACAGAAGCAGAGTGGCGCAGCGGAAGCGTGCTGGGCCCATAACCCAGAGGTCGATGGATCGAAACCATCCTCTGCTAAGCAATCAATTTCACTGTTTCCACCATTGTAATTGAGGCAAGTTCGTTTCTAGGCCAACGCATTGTTCCTCTTCTTTGGAGGTGTTTTAAGGTCTTTGTGAACGAATTTTGCTCTTCATGATAGCAGAAGTAGTCAGTCTAAGCCATGCGAATCACAGACGTCACCGACATCACCGACATCACAGCTGTCAAAGAAGCGTTGGTGGTATAGTGGTAAGCATAGCTGCCTTCCAAGCAGTTGACCCGGGTTCGATTCCCGGCCAACGCATTTCTTTCAAGGTTTTGTCACCTGTCTCCTATGCTTGCTCTTTCATGGTAAAAAATTTTGCAGCTAGAAGCACCCTTTCAGCTCCTTACATTACAATGCTCCTCCCATTACAATGCTCCTCCCAAAAGGGTCCCATGGCTCTAGAGCCTCATCTGCTACATAACAACTTTCTTGTCCTAAGTATTAAGCCACGCGAAGCTCTGTAAACATCCCAGTCTTAGTCTTCTAATGTCAAAAATATTTTGACACTTAAAAAAAAAAAAAAAAAAAGTTTCAAACAGTTACAGAGATTGATCAGTGGATTGCGTGGCTAAATGCGTGGGTCAGACATGGGGGATTAGCTCAAATGGTAGAGCGCTCGCTTAGCATGCAAGAGGTAGCGGGATCGATGCCCGCATCCTCCAAAAACTTTTTGACTTTTTCAAACATCTTTTTAGCTAATGCTCATGGCACTCTTAGCCAAGCCAAAGAGTTGCACACACCCAGCTTTGCCAATCCTTCGATAGCTCAGCTGGTAGAGCGGAGGACTGTAGTAGAACAATCGGCAATCCTTAGGTCGCTGGTTCGATTCCGGCTCGAAGGACATTTTTTTGGGGGGTATGTTTTCATTTGGGATGTTTCAAGCTGCTGAAACACACACACTTCCGCTGACCCCTACTCTTAACACTAGAAACACCCTTTCCAGAGAGGTCTCCCGTCAACATTGGGACTTTAAAACAGGCACAGAGACCAAGCTTTCAGTTGAGAGCACATCTAAGGCTCGCCAAAGAACCACCTTTAGCTGTGACGTGCAACCAAATCAAAAAGGGGACCTCGTCCCTGGGTGGGCTTGAACCACCAACCTTTCGGTTAACAGCCGAACGCGCTAACCGATTGCGCCACAGAGACAACGGTGCTGCATGCTCGTGACTAGGCACAAGCGAAAACCCAAATGCTGGTCTCCAGGTGGACTTCAGCCCATAACAATCGGCTTTTAAGCTAAACTTGCTGAAACGGCAGAGACCGCCTTCCCACTAGCAGCTTGACAGGAACCAGAGGGTAGTTATGCTTCTCATCTCCTTTACAGACAGAAGCAGAGTGGCGCAGCGGAAGCGTGCTGGGCCCATAACCCAGAGGTCGATGGATCGAAACCATCCTCTGCTAAGCAATCAATTTCACTGTTTCCACCATTGTAATTGAGGCAAGTTCGTTTCTAGGCCAACGCATTGTTCCTCTTCTTTGGAGGTGTTTTAAGGTCTTTGTGAACGAATTTTGCTCTTCATGATAGCAGAAGTAGTCAGTCTAAGCCATGCGAATCACAGACGTCACCGACATCACCGACATCACAGCTGTCAAAGAAGCGTTGGTGGTATAGTGGTAAGCATAGCTGCCTTCCAAGCAGTTGACCCGGGTTCGATTCCCGGCCAACGCATTTCTTTCAAGGTTTTGTCACCTGTCTCCTATGCTTGCTCTTTCATGGTAAAAAATTTTGCAGCTAGAAGCACCCTTTCAGCTCCTTACATTACAATGCTCCTCCCATTACAATGCTCCTCCCAAAAGGGTCCCATGGCTCTAGAGCCTCATCTGCTACATAACAACTTTCTTGTCCTAAGTATTAAGCCACGCGAAGCTCTGTAAACATCCCAGTCTTAGTCTTCTAATGTCAAAAATATTTTGACACTTAAAAAAAAAAAAAAAAAAAGTTTCAAACAGTTACAGAGATTGATCAGTGGATTGCGTGGCTAAATGCGTGGGTCAGACATGGGGGATTAGCTCAAATGGTAGAGCGCTCGCTTAGCATGCGAGAGGTAGCGGGATCGATGCCCGCATCCTCCAAAAACTTTTTGACTTTTTCAAACATCTTTTTAGCTAATGCTCATGGCACTCTTAGCCAAGCCAAAGAGTTGCACACACCCAGCTTTGCCAATCCTTCGATAGCTCAGCTGGTAGAGCGGAGGACTGTAGTAGAACAATCGGCAATCCTTAGGTCGCTGGTTCGATTCCGGCTCGAAGGACATTTTTTTGGGGGGTATGTTTTCATTTGGGATGTTTCAAGCTGCTGAAACACACACACTTCCGCTGACCCCTACTCTTAACACTAGAAACACCCTTTCCAGAGAGGTCTCCCGTCAACATTGGGACTTTAAAACAGGCACAGAGACCAAGCTTTCAGTTGAGAGCACATCTAAGGCTCGCCAAAGAACCACCTTTAGCTGTGACGTGCAACCAAATCAAAAAGGGGACCTCGTCCCTGGGTGGGCTTGAACCACCAACCTTTCGGTTAACAGCCGAACGCGCTAACCGATTGCGCCACAGAGACAACGGTGCTGCATGCTCGTGACTAGGCACAAGCGAAAACCCAAATGCTGGTCTCCAGGTGGACTTCAGCCCATAACAATCGGCTTTTAAGCTAAACTTGCTGAAACGGCAGAGACCGCCTTCCCACTAGCAGCTTGACAGGAACCAGAGGGTAGTTATGCTTCTCATCTCCTTTACAGACAGAACCAGAGTGGCGCAGCGGAAGCGTGCTGGGCCCATAACCCAGAGGTCGATGGATCGAAACCATCCTCTGCTAAGCAATCAATTTCACTGTTTCCACCATTGTAATTGAGGCAAGTTCGTTTCTAGGCCAACGCATTGTTCCTCTTCTTTGGAGGTGTTTTAAGGTCTTTGTGAACGAATTTTGCTCTTCATGATAGCAGAAGTAGTCAGTCTAAGCCATGCGAATCACAGACGTCACCGACATCACCGACATCACAGCTGTCAAAGAAGCGTTGGTGGTATAGTGGTAAGCATAGCTGCCGTCCAAGCAGTTGACCCGGGTTCGATTCCCGGCCAACGCATTTCTTTCAAGGTTTTGTCACCTGTCTCCTATGCTTGCTCTTTCATGGTAAAAAATTTTGCAGCTTGAAGCACCCTTTCAGCTCCTTACATTACAATGCTCCTCCCATTACAATGCTCCTCCCAAAAGGGTCCCATGGCTCTAGAGCCTCATCTGCTACATAACAACTTTCTTGTCCTAAGTATTAAGCCACGCGAAGCTCTGTAAACATCCCAGTCTTAGTCTTCTAATGTCAAAAATATTTTGACACTTAAAAAAAAAAAAAAAAAAAGTTTCAAACAGTTACAGAGATTGATCAGTGGATTGCGTGGCTAAATGCATGGGTCAGACATGGGGGATTAGCTCAAATGGTAGAGCGCTCGCTTAGCATGCGAGAGGTAGCGGGATCGATGCCCGCATCCTCCAAAAACTTTTTGACTTTTTCAAACATCTTTTTAGCTAATGCTCATGGCACTCTTAGCCAAGCCAAAGAGTTGCACACACCCAGCTTTGCCAATCCTTCGATAGCTCAGCTGGTAGAGCGGAGGACTGTAGTAGAACAATCGGCAATCCTTAGGTTGCTGGTTCGATTCCGGCTCGAAGGACATTTTTTTGGGGGGTATGTTTTCATTTGGGATGTTTCAAGCTGCTGAAACACACACACTTCCGCTGACCCCTACTCTTAACACTAGAAACACCCTTTCCAGAGAGGTCTCCCGTCAACATTGGGACTTTAAAACAGGCACAGAGACCAAGCTTTCAGTTGAGAGCACATCTAAGGCTCGCCAAAGAACCACCTTTAGCTGTGACGTGCAACCAAATCAAAAAGGGGACCTCGTCCCTGGGTGGGCTTGAACCACCAACCTTTCGGTTAACAGCCGAACGCGCTAACCGATTGCGCCACAGAGACAACGGTGCTGCATGCTCGTGACTAGGCACAAGCGAAAACCCAAATGCTGGTCTCCAGGTGGACTTCAGCCCATAACAATCGGCTTTTAAGCTAAACTTGCTGAAACGGCAGAGACCGCCTTCCCACTAGCAGCTTGACAGGAACCAGAGGGTAGTTATGCTTCTCATCTCCTTTACAGACAGAAGCAGAGTGGCGCAGCGGAAGCGTGCTGGGCCCATAACCCAGAGGTCGATGGATCGAAACCATCCTCTGCTAAGCAATCAATTTCACTGTTTCCACCATTGTAATTGAGGCAAGTTCGTTTCTAGGCCAACGCATTGTTCCTCTTCTTTGGAGGTGTTTTAAGGTCTTTGTGAACGAATTTTGCTCTTCATGATAGCAGAAGTAGTCAGTCTAAGCCATGCGAATCACAGACGTCACCGACATCACCGACATCACAGCTGTCAAAGAAGCGTTGGTGGTATAGTGGTAAGCATAGCTGCCTTCCAAGCAGTTGACCCGGGTTCGATTCCCGGCCAACGCATTTCTTTCAAGGTTTTGTCACCTGTCTCCTATGCTTGCTCTTTCATGGTAAAAAATTTTGCAGCTAGAAGCACCCTTTCAGCTCCTTACATTACAATGCTCCTCCCATTACAATGCTCCTCCCAAAAGGGTCCCATGGCTCTAGAGCCTCATCTGCTACATAACAACTTTCTTGTCCTAAGTATTAAGCCACGCGAAGCTCTGTAAACATCCCAGTCTTAGTCTTCTAATGTCAAAAATATTTTGACACTTAAAAAAAAAAAAAAAAAAAGTTTCAAACAGTTACAGAGATTGATCAGTGGATTGCGTGGCTAAATGCGTGGGTCAGACATGGGGGATTAGCTCAAATGGTAGAGCGCTCGCTTAGCATGCGAGAGGTAGCGGGATCGATGCCCGCATCCTCCAAAAACTTTTTGACTTTTTCAAACATCTTTTTAGCTAATGCTCATGGCACTCTTAGCCAAGCCAAAGAGTTGCACACACCCAGCTTTGCCAATCCTTCGATAGCTCAGCTGGTAGAGCGGAGGACTGTAGTAGAACAATCGGCAATCCTTAGGTCGCTGGTTCGATTCCGGCTCGAAGGACATTTTTTTGGGGGGTATGTTTTCATTTGGGATGTTTCAAGCTGCTGAAACACACACACTTCCGCTGACCCCTACTCTTAACACTAGAAACACCCTTTCCAGAGAGGTCTCCCGTCAACATTGGGACTTTAAAACAGGCACAGAGACCAAGCTTTCAGTTGAGAGCACATCTAAGGCTCGCCAAAGAACCACCTTTAGCTGTGACGTGCAACCAAATCAAAAAGGGGACCTCGTCCCTGGGTGGGCTTGAACCACCAACCTTTCGGTTAACAGCCGAACGCGCTAACCGATTGCGCCACAGAGACAACGGTGCTGCATGCTCGTGACTAGGCACAAGCGAAAACCCAAATGCTGGTCTCCAGGTGGACTTCAGCCCATAACAATCGGCTTTTAAGCTAAACTTGCTGAAACGGCAGAGACCGCCTTCCCACTAGCAGCTTTACAGGAACCAGAGGGTAGTTATGCTTCTCATCTCCTTTACAGACAGAAGCAGAGTGGCGCAGCGGAAGCGTGCTGGGCCCATAACCCAGAGGTCGATGGATCGAAACCATCCTCTGCTAAGCAATCAATTTCACTGTTTCCACCATTGTAATTGAGGCAAGTTCGTTTCTAGGCCAACGCATTGTTCCTCTTCTTTGGAGGTGTTTTAAGGTCTTTGTGAACGAATTTTGCTCTTCATGATAGCAGAAGTAGTCAGTCTAAGCCATGCGAATCACAGACGTCACCGACATCACCGACATCACAGCTGTCAAAGAAGCGTTGGTGGTATAGTGGTAAGCATAGCTGCCTTCCAAGCAGTTGACCCGGGTTCGATTCCCGGCCAACGCATTTCTTTCAAGGTTTTGTCACCTGTCTCCTATGCTTGCTCTTTCATGGTAAAAAATTTTGCAGCTAGAAGCACCCTTTCAGCTCCTTACATTACAATGCTCCTCCCATTACAATGCTCCTCCCAAAAGGGTCCCATGGCTCTAGAGCCTCATCTGCTACATAACAACTTTCTTGTCCTAAGTATTAAGCCACGCGAAGCTCTGTAAACATCCCAGTCTTAGTCTTCTAATGTCAAAAATATTTTGACACTTAAAAAAAAAAAAAAAAAAGTTTCAAACAGTTACAGAGATTGATCAGTGGATTGCGTGGCTAAATGCGTGGGTCAGACATGGGGGATTAGCTCAAATGGTAGAGCGCTCGCTTAGCATGCGAGAGGTAGCGGGATCGATGCCCGCATCCTCCAAAAACTTTTTGACTTTTTCAAACATCTTTTTAGCTAATGCTCATGGCACTCTTAGCCAAGCCAAAGAGTTGCACACACCCAGCTTTGCCAATCCTTCGATAGCTCAGCTGGTAGAGCGGAGGACTGTAGTAGAACAATCGGCAATCCTTAGGTCGCTGGTTCGATTCCGGCTCGAAGGACATTTTTTTGGGGGGTATGTTTTCATTTGGGATGTTTCAAGCTGCTGAAACACACACACTTCCGCTGACCCCTACTCTTAACACTAGAAACACCCTTTCCAGAGAGGTCTCCCGTCAACATTGGGACTTTAAAACAGGCACAGAGACCAAGCTTTCAGTTGAGAGCACATCTAAGGCTCGCCAAAGAACCACCTTTAGCTGTGACGTGCAACCAAATCAAAAAGGGGACCTCGTCCCTGGGTGGGCTTGAACCACCAACCTTTCGGTTAACAGCCGAACGCGCTAACCGATTGCGCCACAGAGACAACGGTGCTGCATGCTCGTGACTAGGCACAAGCGAAAACCCAAATGCTGGTCTCCAGGTGGACTTCAGCCCATAACAATCGGCTTTTAAGCTAAACTTGCTGAAACGGCAGAGACCGCCTTCCCACTAGCAGCTTGACAGGAACCAGAGGGTAGTTATGCTTCTCATCTCCTTTACAAACAGAAGCAGAGTGGCGCAGCGGAAGCGTGCTGGGCCCATAACCCAGAGGTCGATGGATCGAAACCATCCTCTGCTAAGCAATCAATTTTACTGTTTCCACCATTGTAATTGAGGCAAGTTCGTTTCTAGGCCAACGCATTGTTCCTCTTCTTTGGAGGTGTTTTAAGGTCTTTGTGAACGAATTTTGCTCTTCATGATAGCAGAAGTAGTCAGTCTAAGCCATGCGAATCACAGACGTCACCGACATCACCGACATCACCGACATCACAGCTGTCACAGAAGCGTTGGTGGTATAGTGGTAAGCATAGCTGCCTTCCTAGCAGTTGACCCGGGTTCGATTCCCGGCCAACGCATTTCTTTCAAGGTTTTGTCACCTGTCTCCTATGCTTGCTCTTTCATGGTAAAAAATTTTGCAGCTAGAAGCACCCTTTCAGCTCCTTACATTACAATGCTCCTCCCATTACAATGCTCCTCCCAAAAGGGTCCCATGGCTCTAGAGCCTCATCTGCTACATAACAACTTTCTTGTCCTAAGTATTAAGCCACGCGAAGCTCTGTAAACATCCCAGTCTTAGTCTTCTAATGTCAAAAATATTTTGACACTTAAAAAAAAAAAAAAAAAAAAAAAAAGTTTCAAACAGTTACAGAGATTGATCAGTGGATTGCGTGGCTAAATGCGTGGGTCAGACATGGGGGATTAGCTCAAATGGTAGAGCGCTCGCTTAGCATGCGAGAGGTAGCGGGATCGATGCCCGCATCCTCCAAAAACTTTTTGACTTTTTCAAACATCTTTTTAGCTAATGCTCATGGCACTCTTAGCCAAGCCAAAGAGTTGCACACACCCAGCTTTGCCAATCCTTCGATAGCTCAGCTGGTAGAGCGGAGGACTGTAGTAGAACAATCGGCAATCCTTAGGTCGCTGGTTCGATTCCGGCTCGAAGGACATTTTTTTGGGGGGTATGTTTTCATTTGGGATGTTTCAAGCTGCTGAAACACACACACTTCCGCTGACCCCTACTCTTAACACTAGAAACACCCTTTCCAGAGAGGTCTCCCGTCAACATTGGGACTTTAAAACAGGCACAGAGACCAAGCTTTCAGTTGAGAGCACATCTAAGGCTCGCCAAAGAACCACCTTTAGCTGTGACGTGCAACCAAATCAAAAAGGGGACCTCGTCCCTGGGTGGGCTTGAACCACCAACCTTTCGGTTAACAGCCGAACGCGCTAACCGATTGCGCCACAGAGACAACGGTGCTGCATGCTCGTGACTAGGCACAAGCGAAAACCCAAATGCTGGTCTCCAGGTGGACTTCAGCCCATAACAATCGGCTTTTAAGCTAAACTTGCTGAAACGGCAGAGACCGCCTTCCCGCTAGCAGCTTGACAGAAACCAGAGGGTAGTTATGCTTCTCATCTCCTTTACAGACAGAAGCAGAGTGGCGCAGCGGAAGCGTGCTGGGCCCATAACCCAGAGGTCGATGGATCGAAACCATCCTCTGCTAAGCAATCAATTTTACTGTTTCCACCATTGTAATTGAGGCAAGTTCGTTTCTAGGCCAACGCATTGTTCCTCTTCTTTGGAGGTGTTTTAAGGTCTTTGTGAACGAATTTTGCTCTTCATGATAGCAGAAGTAGTCAGTCTAAGCCATGCGAATCACAGACGTCACCGACATCACCGACATCACAGCTGTCACAGAAGCGTTGGTGGTATAGTGGTAAGCATAGCTGCCTTCCAAGCAGTTGACCCGGGTTCGATTCCCGGCCAACGCATTTCTTTCAAGGTTTTGTCACCTGTCTCCTATGCTTGCTCTTTCATGGTAAAAAATTTTGCAGCTAGAAGCACCCTTTCAGCTCCTTACATTACAATGCTCCTCCCATTACAATGCTCCTCCCAAAAGGGTCCCATGGCTCTAGAGCCTCATCTGCTACATAACAACTTTCTTGTCCTAAGTATTAAGCCACGCGAAGCTCTGTAAACATCCCAGTCTTAGTGTTCTAATGTCAAAAATATTTTGACACTTAAAAAAAAAAAAAAAAAAAAAAAAGTTTCAAACAGTTACAGAGATTGATCAGTGGATTGCGTGGCTAAATGCGTGGGTCAGACATGGGGGATTAGCTCAAATGGTAGAGCGCTCGCTTAGCATGCGAGAGGTAGCGGGATCGATGCCCGCATCCTCCAAAAACTTTTTGACTTTTTCAAACATCTTTTTAGCTAATGCTCATGGCACTCTTAGCCAAGCCAAAGAGTTGCACACACCCAGCTTTGCCAATCCTTCGATAGCTCAGCTGGTAGAGTGGAGGACTGTAGTAGAACAATCGGCAATCCTTAGGTCGCTGGTTCGATTCCGGCTCGAAGGACATTTTTTTGGGGGGTATGTTTTCATTTGGGATGTTTCAAGCTGCTGAAACACACACACTTCCGCTGACCCCTACTCTTAACACTAGAAACACCCTTTCCAGAGAGGTCTCCCGTCAACATTGGGACTTTAAAACAGGCACAGAGACCAAGCTTTCAGTTGAGAGCACATCTAAGGCTCGCCAAAGAACCACCTTTAGCTGTGACGTGCAACCAAATCAAAAAGGGGACCTCGTCCCTGGGTGGGCTTGAACCACCAACCTTTCGGTTAACAGCCGAACGCGCTAACCGATTGCGCCACAGAGACAACGGTGCTGCATGCTCGTGACTAGGCACAAGCGAAAATCCAAATGCTGGTCTCCAGGTGGACTTCAGCCCATAACAATCGGCTTTTAAGCTAAACTTGCTGAAACGGCAGAGACCGCCTTCCCGCTAGCAGCTTGACAGAAACCAGAGGGTAGTTATGCTTCTCATCTCCTTTACAGACAGAAGCAGAGTGGCGTAGCGGAAGCGTGCTGGGCCCATAACCCAGAGGTCGATGGATCGAAACCATCCTCTGCTAAGCAATCAATTTCACTGTTTCCACCATTGTAATTGAGGCAAGTTCGTTTCTAGGCCAACGCATTGTTCCTCTTCTTTGGAGGTGTTTTAAGGTCTTTGTGAACGAATTTTGCTCTTCATGATAGCAGAAGTAGTCAGTCTAAGCCATGCGAATCACAGACGTCACCGACATCACCGACATCACAGCTGTCAAAGAAGCGTTGGTGGTATAGTGGTAAGCATAGCTGCCGTCCAAGCAGTTGACCCGGGTTCGATTCCCGGCCAACGCATTTCTTTCAAGGTTTTGTCACCTGTCTCCTATGCTTGCTCTTTCATGGTAAAAAATTTTGCAGCTTGAAGCACCCTTTCAGCTCCTTACATTACAATGCTCCTCCCATTACAATGCTCCTCCCAAAAGGGTCCCATGGCTCTAGAGCCTCATCTGCTACATAACAACTTTCTTGTCCTAAGTATTAAGCCACGCGAAGCTCTGTAAACATCCCAGTCTTAGTCTTCTAATGTCAAAAATATTTTGACACTTAAAAAAAAAAAAAAAAAAAAAAGTTTCAAACAGTTACAGAGATTGATCAGTGGATTGCGTGGCTAAATGCGTGGGTCAGACATGGGGGATTAGCTCAAATGGTAGAGCGCTCGCTTAGCATGCGAGAGGTAGCGGGATCGATGCCCGCATCCTCCAAAAACTTTTTGACTTTTTCAAACATCTTTTTAGCTAATGCTCATGGCACTCTTAGCCAAGCCAAAGAGTTGCACACACCCAGCTTTGCCAATCCTTCGATAGCTCAGCTGGTAGAGCGGAGGACTGTAGTAGAACAATCGGCAATCCTTAGGTCGCTGGTTCGATTCCGGCTCGAAGGACATTTTTTTGGGGGGTATGTTTTCATTTGGGATGTTTCAAGCTGCTGAAACACACACACTTCCGCTGACCCCTACTCTTAACACTAGAAACACCCTTTCCAGAGAGGTCTCCCGTCAACATTGGGACTTTAAAACAGGCACAGAGACCAAGCTTTCAGTTGAGAGCACATCTAAGGCTCGCCAAAGAACCACCTTTAGCTGTGACGTGCAACCAAATCAAAAAGGGGACCTCGTCCCTGGGTGGGCTTGAACCACCAACCTTTCGGTTAACAGCCGAACGCGCTAACCGATTGCGCCACAGAGACAACGGTGCTGCATGCTCGTGACTAGGCACAAGCGAAAACCCAAATGCTGGTCTCCAGGTGGACTTCAGCCCATAACAATCGGCTTTTAAGCTAAACTTGCTGAAACGGCAGAGACCGCCTTCCCACTAGCAGCTTGACAGGAACCAGAGGGTAGTTATGCTTCTCATCTCCTTTACAGACAGAAGCAGAGTGGCGTAGCGGAAGCGTGCTGGGCCCATAACCCAGAGGTCGATGGATCGAAACCATCCTCTGCTAAGCAATCAATTTCACTGTTTCCACCATTGTAATTGAGGCAAGTTCGTTTCTAGGCCAACGCATTGTTCCTCTTCTTTGGAGGTGTTTTAAGGTCTTTGTGAACGAATTTTGCTCTTCATGATAGCAGAAGTAGTCAGTCTAAGCCATGCGAATCACAGACGTCACCGACATCACCGACATCACAGCTGTCAAAGAAGCGTTGGTGGTATAGTGGTAAGCATAGCTGCCGTCCAAGCAGTTGACCCGGGTTCGATTCCCGGCCAACGCATTTCTTTCAAGGTTTTGTCACCTGTCTCCTATGCTTGCTCTTTCATGGTAAAAAATTTTGCAGCTTGAAGCACCCTTTCAGCTCCTTACATTACAATGCTCCTCCCATTACAATGCTCCTCCCAAAAGGGTCCCATGGCTCTAGAGCCTCATCTGCTACATAACAACTTTCTTGTCCTAAGTATTAAGCCACGCGAAGCTCTGTAAACATCCCAGTCTTAGTCTTCTAATGTCAAAAATATTTTGACACTTAAAAAAAAAAAAAAAAAAAAAAAGTTTCAAACAGTTACAGAGATTGATCAGTGGATTGCGTGGCTAAATGCGTGGGTCAGACATGGGGGATTAGCTCAAATGGTAGAGCGCTCGCTTAGCATGCGAGAGGTAGCGGGATCGATGCCCGCATCCTCCAAAAACTTTTTGACTTTTTCAAACATCTTTTTAGCTAATGCTCATGGCACTCTTAGCCAAGCCAAAGAGTTGCACACACCCAGCTTTGCCAATCCTTCGATAGCTCAGCTGGTAGAGTGGAGGACTGTAGTAGAACAATCGGCAATCCTTAGGTCGCTGGTTCGATTCCGGCTCGAAGGACATTTTTTTGGGGGGTATGTTTTCATTTGGGATGTTTCAAGCTGCTGAAACACACACACTTCCGCTGACCCCTACTCTTAACACTAGAAACACCCTTTCCAGAGAGGTCTCCCGTCAACATTGGGACTTTAAAACAGGCACAGAGACCAAGCTTTCAGTTGAGAGCACATCTAAGGCTCGCCAAAGAACCACCTTTAGCTGTGACGTGCAACCAAATCAAAAAGGGGACCTCGTCCCTGGGTGGGCTTGAACCACCAACCTTTCGGTTAACAGCCGAACGCGCTAACCGATTGCGCCACAGAGACAACGGTGCTGCATGCTCGTGACTAGGCACAAGCGAAAACCCAAATGCTGGTCTCCAGGTGGACTTCAGCCCATAACAATCGGCTTTTAAGCTAAACTTGCTGAAACGGCAGAGACCGCCTTCCCGCTAGCAGCTTGACAGAAACCAGAGGGTAGTTATGCTTCTCATCTCCTTTACAGACAGAAGCAGAGTGGCGCAGCGGAAGCGTGCTGGGCCCATAACCCAGAGGTCGATGGATCGAAACCATCCTCTGCTAAGCAATCAATTTTACTGTTTCCACCATTGTAATTGAGGCAAGTTCGTTTCTAGGCCAACGCATTGTTCCTCTTCTTTGGAGGTGTTTTAAGGTCTTTGTGAACGAATTTTGCTCTTCATGATAGCAGAAGTAGTCAGTCTAAGCCATGCGAATCACAGACGTCACCGACATCACCGACATCACAGCTGTCACAGAAGCGTTGGTGGTATAGTGGTAAGCATAGCTGCCTTCCAAGCAGTTGACCCGGGTTCGATTCCCGGCCAACGCATTTCTTTCAAGGTTTTGTCACCTGTCTCCTATGCTTGCTCTTTCATGGTAAAAAATTTTGCAGCTAGAAGCACCCTTTCAGCTCCTTACATTACAATGCTCCTCCCATTACAATGCTCCTCCCAAAAGGGTCCCATGGCTCTAGAGCCTCATCTGCTACATAACAACTTTCTTGTCCTAAGTATTAAGCCACGCGAAGCTCTGTAAACATCCCAGTCTTAGTGTTCTAATGTCAAAAATATTTTGACACTTAAAAAAAAAAAAAAAAAAAAAAAAAGTTTCAAACAGTTACAGAGATTGATCAGTGGATTGCGTGGCTAAATGCGTGGGTCAGACATGGGGGATTAGCTCAAATGGTAGAGCGCTCGCTTAGCATGCGAGAGGTAGCGGGATCGATGCCCGCATCCTCCAAAAACTTTTTGACTTTTTCAAACATCTTTTTAGCTAATGCTCATGGCACTCTTAGCCAAGCCAAAGAGTTGCACACACCCAGCTTTGCCAATCCTTCGATAGCTCAGCTGGTAGAGTGGAGGACTGTAGTAGAACAATCGGCAATCCTTAGGTCGCTGGTTCGATTCCGGCTCGAAGGACATTTTTTTGGGGGGTATGTTTTCATTTGGGATGTTTCAAGCTGCTGAAACACACACACTTCCGCTGACCCCTACTCTTAACACTAGAAACACCCTTTCCAGAGAGGTCTCCCGTCAACATTGGGACTTTAAAACAGGCACAGAGACCAAGCTTTCAGTTGAGAGCACATCTAAGGCTCGCCAAAGAACCACCTTTAGCTGTGACGTGCAACCAAATCAAAAAGGGGACCTCGTCCCTGGGTGGGCTTGAACCACCAACCTTTCGGTTAACAGCCGAACGCGCTAACCAATTGCGCCACAGAGACAACGGTGCTGCATGCTCGTGACTAGGCACAAGCGAAAACCCAAATGCTGGTCTCCAGGTGGACTTCAGCCCATAACAATCGGCTTTTAAGCTAAACTTGCTGAAACGGCAGAGACCGCCTTCCCGCTAGCAGCTTGACAGAAACCAGAGGGTAGTTATGCTTCTCATCTCCTTTACAGACAGAAGCAGAGTGGCGTAGCGGAAGCGTGCTGGGCCCATAACCCAGAGGTCGATGGATCGAAACCATCCTCTGCTAAGCAATCAATTTCACTGTTTCCACCATTGTAATTGAGGCAAGTTCGTTTCTAGGCCAACGCATTGTTCCTCTTCTTTGGAGGTGTTTTAAGGTCTTTGTGAACGAATTTTGCTCTTCATGATAGCAGAAGTAGTCAGTCTAAGCCATGCGAATCACAGACGTCACCGACATCACCGACATCACAGCTGTCAAAGAAGCGTTGGTGGTATAGTGGTAAGCATAGCTGCCGTCCAAGCAGTTGACCCGGGTTCGATTCCCGGCCAACGCATTTCTTTCAAGGTTTTGTCACCTGTCTCCTATGCTTGCTCTTTCATGGTAAAAAATTTTGCAGCTTGAAGCACCCTTTCAGCTCCTTACATTACAATGCTCCTCCCATTACAATGCTCCTCCCAAAAGGGTCCCATGGCTCTAGAGCCTCATCTGCTACATAACAACTTTCTTGTCCTAAGTATTAAGCCACGCGAAGCTCTGTAAACATCCCAGTCTTAGTCTTCTAATGTCAAAAATATTTTGACACTTAAAAAAAAAAAAAAAAAAAGTTTCAAACAGTTACAGAGATTGATCAGTGGATTGCATGGCTAAATGCGTGGGTCAGACATGGGGGATTAGCTCAAATGGTAGAGCGCTCGCTTAGCATGCGAGAGGTAGCGGGATCGATGCCCGCATCCTCCAAAAACTTTTTGACTTTTTCAAACATCTTTTTAGCTAATGCTCATGGCACTCTTAGCCAAGCCAAAGAGTTGCACACACCCAGCTTTGCCAATCCTTCGATAGCTCAGCTGGTAGAGCGGAGGACTGTAGTAGAACAATCGGCAATCCTTAGGTCGCTGTTTCGATTCCGGCTCGAAGGACATTTTTTTGGGGGGTATGTTTTCATTTGGGATGTTTCAAGCTGCTGAAACACACACACTTCCGCTGACCCCTACTCTTAACACTAGAAACACCCTTTCCAGAGAGGTCTCCCGTCAACATTGGGACTTTAAAACAGGCACAGAGACCAAGCTTTCAGTTGAGAGCACATCTAAGGCTCGCCAAAGAACCACCTTTAGCTGTGACGTGCAACCAAATCAAAAAGGGGACCTCGTCCCTGGGTGGGCTTGAACCACCAACCTTTCGGTTAACAGCCGAACGCGCTAACCGATTGCGCCACAGAGACAACGGTGCTGCATGCTCGTGACTAGGCACAAGCGAAAACCCAAATGCTGGTCTCCAGGTGGACTTCAGCCCATAACAATCGGCTTTTAAGCTAAACTTGCTGAAACGGCAGAGACCGCCTTCCCACTAGCAGCTTGACAGGAACCAGAGGGTAGTTATGCTTCTCATCTCCTTTACAGACAGAAGCAGAGTGGCGCAGCGGAAGCGTGCTGGGCCCATAACCCAGAGGTCGATGGATCGAAACCATCCTCTGCTAAGCAATCAATTTCACTGTTTCCACCATTGTAATTGAGGCAAGTTCGTTTCTAGGCCAACGCATTGTTCCTCTTCTTTGGAGGTGTTTTAAGGTCTTTGTGAACGAATTTTGCTCTTCATGATAGCAGAAGTAGTCAGTCTAAGCCATGCGAATCACAGACGTCACCGACATCACCGACATCACAGCTGTCAAAGAAGCGTTGGTGGTATAGTGGTAAGCATAGCTGCCTTCCAAGCAGTTGACCCGGGTTCGATTCCCGGCCAACGCATTTCTTTCAAGGTTTTGTCACCTGTCTCCTATGCTTGCTCTTTCATGGTAAAAAATTTTGCAGCTAGAAGCACCCTTTCAGCTCCTTACATTACAATGCTCCTCCCATTACAATGCTCCTCCCAAAAGGGTCCCATGGCTCTAGAGCCTCATCTGCTACATAACAACTTTCTTGTCCTAAGTATTAAGCCACGCGAAGCTCTGTAAACATCCCAGTCTTAGTCTTCTAATGTCAAAAATATTTTGACACTTAAAAAAAAAAAAAAAAAAGTTTCAAACAGTTACAGAGATTGATCAGTGGATTGCGTGGCTAAATGCGTGGGTCAGACATGGGGGATTAGCTCAAATGGTAGAGCGCTCGCTTAGCATGCGAGAGGTAGCGGGATCGATGCCCGCATCCTCCAAAAACTTTTTGACTTTTTCAAACATCTTTTTAGCTAATGCTCATGGCACTCTTAGCCAAGCCAAAGAGTTGCACACACCCAGCTTTGCCAATCCTTCGATAGCTCAGCTGGTAGAGCGGAGGACTGTAGTAGAACAATCGGCAATCCTTAGGTCGCTGGTTCGATTCCGGCTCGAAGGACATTTTTTTTGGGGGGTATGTTTTCATTTGGGATGTTTCAAGCTGCTGAAACACACACACTTCCGCTGACCCCTACTCTTAACACTAGAAACACCCTTTCCAGAGAGGTCTCCCGTCAACATTGGGACTTTAAAACAGGCACAGAGACCAAGCTTTCAGTTGAGAGCACATCTAAGGCTCGCCAAAGAACCACCTTTAGCTGTGACGTGCAACCAAATCAAAAAGGGGACCTCGTCCCTGGGTGGGCTTGAACCACCAACCTTTCGGTTAACAGCCGAACGCGCTAACCGATTGCGCCACAGAGACAACGGTGCTGCATGCTCGTGACTAGGCACAAGCGAAAACCCAAATGCTGGTCTCCAGGTGGACTTCAGCCCATAACAATCGGCTTTTAAGCTAAACTTGCTGAAACGGCAGAGACCGCCTTCCCACTAGCAGCTTTACAGGAACCAGAGGGTAGTTATGCTTCTCATCTCCTTTACAGACAGAAGCAGAGTGGCGCAGCGGAAGCGTGCTGGGCCCATAACCCAGAGGTCGATGGATCGAAACCATCCTCTGCTAAGCAATCAATTTCACTGTTTCCACCATTGTAATTGAGGCAAGTTCGTTTCTAGGCCAACGCATTGTTCCTCTTCTTTGGAGGTGTTTTAAGGTCTTTGTGAACGAATTTTGCTCTTCATGATAGCAGAAGTAGTCAGTCTAAGCCATGCGAATCACAGACGTCACCGACATCACCGACATCACAGCTGTCAAAGAAGCGTTGGTGGTATAGTGGTAAGCATAGCTGCCTTCCAAGCAGTTGTCCCGGGTTCGATTCCCGGCCAACGCATTTCTTTCAAGGTTTTGTCACCTGTCTCCTATGCTTGCTCTTTCATGGTAAAAAATTTTGCAGCTAGAAGCACCCTTTCAGCTCCTTACATTACAATGCTCCTCCCATTACAATGCTCCTCCCAAAAGGGTCCCATGGCTCTAGAGCCTCATCTGCTACATAACAACTTTCTTGTCCTAAGTATTAAGCCACGCGAAGCTCTGTAAACATCCCAGTCTTAGTCTTCTAATGTCAAAAATATTTTGACACTTAAAAAAAAAAAAAAAAAAAGTTTCAAACAGTTACAGAGATTGATCAGTGGATTGCGTGGCTAAATGCGTGGGTCAGACATGGGGGATTAGCTCAAATGGTAGAGCGCTCGCTTAGCATGCGAGAGGTAGCGGGATCGATGCCCGCATCCTCCAAAACCTTTTTGACTTTTTCAAACATCTTTTTAGCTAATGCTCATGGCACTCTTAGCCAAGCCAAAGAGTTGCACACACCCAGCTTTGCCAATCCTTCGATAGCTCAGCTGGTAGAGCGGAGGACTGTAGTAGAACAATCGGCAATCCTTAGGTCGCTGGTTCGATTCCGGCTCGAAGGACATTTTTTTGGGGGGTATGTTTTCATTTGGGATGTTTCAAGCTGCTGAAACACACACACTTCCGCTGACCCCTACTCTTAACACTAGAAACACCCTTTCCAGAGAGGTCTCCCGTCAACATTGGGACTTTAAAACAGGCACAGAGACCAAGCTTTCAGTTGAGAGCACATCTAAGGCTCGCCAAAGAACCACCTTTAGCTGTGACGTGCAACCAAATCAAAAAGGGGACCTCGTCCCTGGGTGGGCTTGAACCACCAACCTTTCGGTTAACAGCCGAACGCGCTAACCGATTGCGCCACAGAGACAACGGTGCTGCATGCTCGTGACTAGGCACAAGCGAAAACCCAAATGCTGGTCTCCAGGTGGACTTCAGCCCATAACAATCGGCTTTTAAGCTAAACTTGCTGAAACGGCAGAGACCGCCTTCCCACTAGCAGCTTGACAGGAACCAGAGGGTAGTTATGCTTCTCATCTCCTTTACAGACAGAAGCAGAGTGGCGCAGCGGAAGCGTGCTGGGCCCATAACCCAGAGGTCGATGGATCGAAACCATCCTCTGCTAAGCAATCAATTTTACTGTTTCCACCATTGTAATTGAGGCAAGTTCGTTTCTAGGCCAACGCATTGTTCCTCTTCTTTGGAGGTGTTTTAAGGTCTTTGTGAACGAATTTTGCTCTTCATGATAGCAGAAGTAGTCAGTCTAAGCCATGCGAATCACAGACGTCACCGACATCACCGACATCACAGCTGTCACAGAAGCGTTGGTGGTATAGTGGTGAGCATAGCTGCCTTCCAAGCAGTTGACCCGGGTTCGATTCCCGGCCAACGCATTTCTTTCAAGGTTTTGTCACCTGTCTCCTATGCTTGCTCTTTCATGGTAAAAAATTTTGCAGCTAGAAGCACCCTTTCAGCTCCTTACATTACAATGCTCCTCCCATTACAATGCTCCTCCCAAAAGGGTCCCATGGCTCTAGAGCCTCATCTGCTACATAACAACTTTCTTGTCCTAAGTATTAAGCCACGCGAAGCTCTGTAAACATCCCAGTCTTAGTCTTCTAATGTCAAAAATATTTTGACACTTAAAAAAAAAAAAAAAAAAAAAAAAGTTTCAAACAGAGACAGAGATTGATCAGTGGATTGCGTGGCTAAATGCGTGGGTCAGACATGGGGGATTAGCTCAAATGGTAGAGCGCTCGCTTAGCATGCGAGAGGTAGCGGGATCGATGCCCGCATCCTCCAAAAACTTTTTGACTTTTTCAAACATCTTTTTAGCTAATGCTCATGGCACTCTTAGCCAAGCCAAAGAGTTGCACACACCCAGCTTTGCCAATCCTTCGATAGCTCAGCTGGTAGAGCGGAGGACTGTAGTAGAACAATCGGCAATCCTTAGGTCGCTGGTTCGATTCCGGCTCGAAGGACATTTTTTTGGGGGGTATGTTTTCATTTGGGATGTTTCAAGCTGCTGAAACACACACACTTCCGCTGACCCCTACTCTTAACACTAGAAACACCCTTTCCAGAGAGGTCTCCCGTCAACATTGGGACTTTAAAACAGGCACAGAGACCAAGCTTTCAGTTGAGAGCACATCTAAGGCTCGCCAAAGAACCACCTTTAGCTGTGACGTGCAACCAAATCAAAAAGGGGACCTCGTCCCTGGGTGGGCTTGAACCACCAACCTTTCGGTTAACAGCCGAACGCGCTAACCGATTGCGCCACAGAGACAACGGTGCTGCATGCTCGTGACTAGGCACAAGCGAAAACCCAAATGCTGGTCTCCAGGTGGACTTCAGCCCATAACAATCGGCTTTTAAGCTAAACTTGCTGAAACGGCAGAGACCGCCTTCCCACTAGCAGCTTGACAGGAACCAGAGGGTAGTTATGCTTCTCATCTCCTTTACAAACAGAAGCAGAGTGGCGCAGCGGAAGCGTGCTGGGCCCATAACCCAGAGGTCGATGGATCGAAACCATCCTCTGCTAAGCAATCAATTTTACTGTTTCCACCATTGTAATTGAGGCAAGTTCGTTTCTAGGCCAACGCATTGTTCCTCTTCTTTGGAGGTGTTTTAAGGTCTTTGTGAACGAATTTTGCTCTTCATGATAGCAGAAGTAGTCAGTCTAAGCCATGCGAATCACAGACGTCACCGACATCACCGACATCACAGCTGTCACAGAAGCGTTGGTGGTATAGTGGTAAGCATAGCTGCCTTCCTAGCAGTTGACCCGGGTTCGATTCCCGGCCAACGCATTTCTTTCAAGGTTTTGTCACCTGTCTCCTATGCTTGCTCTTTCATGGTAAAAAATTTTGCAGCTAGAAGCACCCTTTCAGCTCCTTACATTACAATGCTCCTCCCATTACAATGCTCCTCCCAAAAGGGTCCCATGGCTCTAGAGCCTCATCTGCTACATAACAACTTTCTTGTCCTAAGTATTAAGCCACGCGAAGCTCTGTAAACATCCCAGTCTTAGTGTTCTAATGTCAAAAATATTTTGACACTTAAAAAAAAAAAAAAAAAAAAAAAAAGTTTCAAACAGTTACAGAGATTGATCAGTGGATTGCGTGGCTAAATGCGTGGGTCAGACATGGGGGATTAGCTCAAATGGTAGAGCGCTCGCTTAGCATGCGAGAGGTAGCGGGATCGATGCCCGCATCCTCCAAAAACTTTTTGACTTTTTCAAACATCTTTTTAGCTAATGCTCATGGCACTCTTAGCCAAGCCAAAGAGTTGCACACACCCAGCTTTGCCAATCCTTCGATAGCTCAGCTGGTAGAGCGGAGGACTGTAGTAGAACAATCGGCAATCCTTAGGTCGCTGGTTCGATTCCGGCTCGAAGGACATTTTTTTGGGGGGTATGTTTTCATTTGGGATGTTTCAAGCTGCTGAAACACACACACTTCCGCTGACCCCTACTCTTAACACTAGAAACACCCTTTCCAGAGAGGTCTCCCGTCAACATTGGGACTTTAAAACAGGCACAGAGACCAAGCTTTCAGTTGAGAGCACATCTAAGGCTCGCCAAAGAACCACCTTTAGCTGTGACGTGCAACCAAATCAAAAAGGGGACCTCGTCCCTGGGTGGGCTTGAACCACCAACCTTTCGGTTAACAGCCGAACGCGCTAACCGATTGCGCCACAGAGACAACGGTGCTGCATGCTCGTGACTAGGCACAAGCGAAAACCCAAATGCTGGTCTCCAGGTGGACTTCAGCCCATAACAATCGGCTTTTAAGCTAAACTTGCTGAAACGGCAGAGACCGCCTTCCCACTAGCAGCTTGACAGGAACCAGAGGGTAGTTATGCTTCTCATCTCCTTTACAGACAGAAGCAGAGTGGCACAGCGGAAGCGTGCTGGGCCCATAACCCAGAGGTCGATGGATCGAAACCATCCTCTGCTAAACAATCAATTTCACTGTTTCCACCATTGTAATTGAGGCAAGTTCGTTTCTAGGCCAACGCATTGTTCCTCTTCTTTGGAGGTGTTTTAAGGTCTTTGTGAACGAATTTTGCTCTTCATGATAGCAGAAGTAGTCAGTCTAAGCCATGCGAATCACAGACGTCACCGACATCACCGACATCACAGCTGTCAAAGAAGCGTTGGTGGTATAGTGGTAAGCATAGCTGCCTTCCAAGCAGTTGACCCGGGTTCGATTCCCGGCCAACGCATTTCTTTCAAGGTTTTGTCACCTGTCTCCTATGCTTGCTCTTTCATGGTAAAAAATTTTGCAGCTAGAAGCACCCTTTCAGCTCCTTACATTACAATGCTCCTCCCATTACAATGCTCCTCCCAAAAGGGTCCCATGGCTCTAGAGCCTCATCTGCTACATAACAACTTTCTTGTCCTAAGTATTAAGCCACGCGAAGCTCTGTAAACATCCCAGTCTTAGTCTTCTAATGTCAAAAATATTTTGACACTTAAAAAAAAAAAAAAAAAAAGTTTCAAACAGTTACAGAGATTGATCAGTGGATTGCATGGCTAAATGCGTGGGTCAGACATGGGGGATTAGCTCAAATGGTAGAGCGCTCGCTTAGCATGCGAGAGGTAGCGGGATCGATGCCCGCATCCTCCAAAAACTTTTTGACTTTTTCAAACATCTTTTTAGCTAATGCTCATGGCACTCTTAGCCAAGCCAAAGAGTTGCACACACCCAGCTTTGCCAATCCTTCGATAGCTCAGCTGGTAGAGCGGAGGACTGTAGTAGAACAATCGGCAATCCTTAGGTCGCTGGTTCGATTCCGGCTCGAAGGACATTTTTTTGGGGGGTATGTTTTCATTTGGGATGTTTCAAGCTGCTGAAACACACACACTTCCGCTGACCCCTACTCTTAACACTAGAAACACCCTTTCCAGAGAGGTCTCCCGTCAACATTGGGACTTTAAAACAGGCACAGAGACCAAGCTTTCAGTTGAGAGCACATCTAAGGCTCGCCAAAGAACCACCTTTAGCTGTGACGTGCAACCAAATCAAAAAGGGGACCTCGTCCCTGGGTGGGCTTGAACCACCAACCTTTCGGTTAACAGCCGAACGCGCTAACCGATTGCGCCACAGAGACAACGGTGCTGCATGCTCGTGACTAGGCACAAGCGAAAACCCAAATGCTGGTCTCCAGGTGGACTTCAGCCCATAACAATCGGCTTTTAAGCTAAACTTGCTGAAACGGCAGAGACCGCCTTCCCGCTAGCAGCTTGACAGAAACCAGAGGGTAGTTATGCTTCTCATCTCCTTTACAGACAGAAGCAGAGTGGCACAGCGGAAGCGTGCTGGGCCCATAACCCAGAGGTCGATGGATCGAAACCATCCTCTGCTAAGCAATCAATTTCACTGTTTCCACTATTGTAATTGAGGCAAGTTCGTTTCTAGGCCAACGCATTGTTCCTCTTCTTTGGAGGTGTTTTAAGGTCTTTGTGAACGAATTTTGCTCTTCATGATAGCAGAAGTAGTCAGTCTAAGCCATGCGAATCACAGACGTCACCGACATCACCGACATCACAGCTGTCACAGAAGCGTTGGTGGTATAGTGGTGAGCATAGCTGCCTTCCAAGCAGTTGACCCGGGTTCGATTCCCGGCCAACGCATTTCTTTCAAGGTTTTGTCACCTGTCTCCTATGCTTGCTCTTTCATGGTAAAAAATTTTGCAGCTAGAAGCACCCTTTCAGCTCCTTACATTACAATGCTCCTCCCATTACAATGCTCCTCCCAAAAGGGTCCCATGGCTCTAGAGCCTCATCTGCTACATAACAACTTTCTTGTCCTAAGTATTAAGCCACGCGAAGCTCTGTAAACATCCCAGTCTTAGTCTTCTAATGTCAAAAATATTTTGACACTTAAAAAAAAAAAAAAAAAAAGTTTCAAACAGTTACAGAGATTGATCAGTGGATTGCGTGGCTAAATGCGTGGGTCAGACATGGGGGATTAGCTCAAATGGTAGAGCGCTCGCTTAGCATGCGAGAGGTAGCGGGATCGATGCCCGCATCCTCCAAAAACTTTTTGACTTTTTCAAACATCTTTTTAGCTAATGCTCATGGCACTCTTAGCCAAGCCAAAGAGTTGCACACACCCAGCTTTGCCAATCCTTCGATAGCTCAGCTGGTAGAGCGGAGGACTGTAGTAGAACAATCGGCAATCCTTAGGTCGCTGGTTCGATTCTGGCTCGAAGGACATTTTTTTGGGGGGTATGTTTTCATTTGGGATGTTTCAAGCTGCTGAAACACACACACTTCCGCTGACCCCTACTCTTAACACTAGAAACACCCTTTCCAGAGAGGTCTCCCGTCAACATTGGGACTTTACAACAGGCACAGAGACCAAGCTTTCAGTTGAGAGCACATCTAAGGCTCGCCAAAGAACCACCTTTAGCTGTGACGTGCAACCAAATCAAAAAGGGGACCTCGTCCCTGGGTGGGCTTGAACCACCAACCTTTCGGTTAACAGCCGAACGCGCTAACCAATTGCGCCACAGAGACAACGGTGCTGCATGCTCGTGACTAGGCACAAGCGAAAACCCAAATGCTGGTCTCCAGGTGGACTTCAGCCCATAACAATCGGCTTTTAAGCTAAACTTGCTGAAACGGCAGAGACCGCCTTCCCACTAGCAGCTTGACAGGAACCAGAGGGTAGTTATGCTTCTCATCTCCTTTACAGACAGAAGCAGAGTGGCGCAGCGGAAGCGTGCTGGGCCCATAACCCAGAGGTCGATGGATCGAAACCATCCTCTGCTAAGCAATCAATTTCACTGTTTCCACCATTGTAATTGAGGCAAGTTCGTTTCTAGGCCAACGCATTGTTCCTCTTCTTTGGAGGTGTTTTAAGGTCTTTGTGAACGAATTTTGCTCTTCATGATAGCAGAAGTAGTCAGTCTAAGCCATGCGAATCACAGACGTCACCGACATCACCAACATCACAGCTGTCACAGAAGCGTTGGTGGTATAGTGGTAAGCATAGCTGCCTTCCTAGCAGTTGACCCGGGTTCGATTCCCGGCCAACGCATTTCTTTCAAGGTTTTGTCACCTGTCTCCTATGCTTGCTCTTTCATGGTAAAAAATTTTGCAGCTAGAAGCACCCTTTCAGCTCCTTACATTACAATGCTCCTCCCATTACAATGCTCCTCCCAAAAGGGTCCCATGGCTCTAGAGCCTCATCTGCTACATAACAACTTTCTTGTCCTAAGTATTAAGCCACGCGAAGCTCTGTAAACATCCCAGTCTTAGTCTTCTAATGTCAAAAATATTTTGACACTTAAAAAAAAAAAAAAAAAAAAGTTTCAAACAGTTACAGAGATTGATCAGTGGATTGCGTGGCTAAATGCGTGGGTCAGACATGGGGGATTAGCTCAAATGGTAGAGCGCTCGCTTAGCATGCGAGAGGTAGCGGGATCGATGCCTGCATCCTCCAAAAACTTTTTGACTTTTTCAAACATCTTTTTAGCTAATGCTCATGGCACTCTTAGCCAAGCCAAAGAGTTGCACACACCCAGCTTTGCCAATCCTTCGATAGCTCAGCTGGTAGAGCGGAGGACTGTAGTAGAACAATCGGCAATCCTTAGGTCGCTGGTTCGATTCTGGCTTGAAGGACATTTTTTTGGGGGGTATGTTTTCATTTGGGATGTTTCAAGCTGCTGAAACACACACACTTCCGCTGACCCCTACTCTTAACACTAGAAACACCCTTTCCAGAGAGGTCTCCCGTCAACATTGGGACTTTAAAACAGGCACAGAGACCAAGCTTTCAGTTGAGAGCACATCTAAGGCTCGCCAAAGAACCACCTTTAGCTGTGACGTGCAACCAAATCAAAAAGGGGACCTCGTCCCTGGGTGGGCTTGAACCACCAACCTTTCGGTTAACAGCCGAACGCGCTAACCGATTGCGCCACAGAGACAACGGTGCTGCATGCTCGTGACTAGGCACAAGCGAAAACCCAAATGCTGGTCTCCAGGTGGACTTCAGCCCATAACAATCGGCTTTTAAGCTAAACTTGCTGAAACGGCAGAGACCGCCTTCCCGCTAGCAGCTTGACAGAAACCAGAGGGTAGTTATGCTTCTCATCTCCTTTACAGACAGAAGCAGAGTGGCGCAGCGGAAGCATGCTGGGCCCATAACCCAGAGGTCGATGGATCGAAACCATCCTCTGCTAAGCAATCAATTTTACTGTTTCCACCATTGTAATTGAGGCAAGTTCGTTTCTAGGCCAACGCATTGTTCCTCTTCTTTGGAGGTGTTTTAAGGTCTTTGTGAACGAATTTTGCTCTTCATGATAGCAGAAGTAGTCAGTCTAAGCCATGCGAATCACAGACGTCACCGACATCACCGACATCACAGCTGTCACAGAAGCGTTGGTGGTATAGTGGTAAGCATAGCTGCCTTCCAAGCAGTTGACCCGGGTTCGATTCCCGGCCAACGCATTTCTTTCAAGGTTTTGTCACCTGTCTCCTATGCTTGCTCTTTCATGGTAAAAAATTTTGCAGCTAGAAGCACCCTTTCAGCTCCTTACATTACAATGCTCCTCCCATTACAATGCTCCTCCCAAAAGGGTCCCATGGCTCTAGAGCCTCATCTGCTACATAACAACTTTCTTGTCCTAAGTATTAAGCCACGCGAAGCTCTGTAAACATCCCAGTCTTAGTCTTCTAATGTCAAAAATATTTTGACACTTAAAAAAAAAAAAAAAAAAAGTTTCAAACAGTTACAGAGATTGATCAGTGGATTGCGTGGCTAAATGCGTGGGTCAGACATGGGGGATTAGCTCAAATGGTAGAGCGCTCGCTTAGCATGCGAGAGGTAGCGGGATCGATGCCCGCATCCTCCAAAAACTTTTTGACTTTTTCAAACATCTTTTTAGCTAATGCTCATGGCACTCTTAGCCAAGCCAAAGAGTTGCACACACCCAGCTTTGCCAATCCTTCGATAGCTCAGCTGGTAGAGCGGAGGACTGTAGTAGAACAATCGGCAATCCTTAGGTCGCTGGTTCGATTCTGGCTCGAAGGACATTTTTTTGGGGGGTATGTTTTCATTTGGGATGTTTCAAGCTGCTGAAACACACACACTTCCGCTGACCCCTACTCTTAACACTAGAAACACCCTTTCCAGAGAGGTCTCCCGTCAACATTGGGACTTTAAAACAGGCACAGAGACCAAGCTTTCAGTTGAGAGCACATCTAAGGCTCGCCAAAGAACCACCTTTAGCTGTGACGTGCAACCAAATCAAAAAGGGGACCTCGTCCCTGGGTGGGCTTGAACCACCAACCTTTCGGTTAACAGCCGAACGCGCTAACCGATTGCGCCACAGAGACAACGGTGCTGCATGCTCGTGACTAGGCACAAGCGAAAACCCAAATGCTGGTCTCCAGGTGGACTTCAGCCCATAACAATCGGCTTTTAAGCTAAACTTGCTGAAACGGCAGAGACCGCCTTCCCGCTAGCAGCTTGACAGAAACCAGAGGGTAGTTATGCTTCTCATCTCCTTTACAGACAGAAGCAGAGTGGCGCAGCGGAAGCGTGCTGGGCCCATAACCCAGAGGTCGATGGATCGAAACCATCCTCTGCTAAGCAATCAATTTTACTGTTTCCACCATTGTAATTGAGGCAAGTTCGTTTCTAGGCCAACGCATTGTTCCTCTTCTTTGGAGGTGTTTTAAGGTCTTTGTGAACGAATTTTGCTCTTCATGATAGCAGAAGTAGTCAGTCTAAGCCATGCGAATCACAGACGTCACCGACATCACCGACATCACAGCTGTCACAGAAGCGTTGGTGGTATAGTGGTAAGCATAGCTGCCTTCCAAGCAGTTGACCCGGGTTCGATTCCCGGCCAACGCATTTCTTTCAAGGTTTTGTCACCTGTCTCCTATGCTTGCTCTTTCATGGTAAAAAATTTTGCAGCTAGAAGCACCCTTTCAGCTCCTTACATTACAATGCTCCTCCCATTACAATGCTCCTCCCAAAAGGGTCCCATGGCTCTAGAGCCTCATCTGCTACATAACAACTTTCTTGTCCTAAGTATTAAGCCACGCGAAGCTCTGTAAACATCCCAGTCTTAGTGTTCTAATGTCAAAAATATTTTGACACTTAAAAAAAAAAAAAAAAAAAAAAAAGTTTCAAACAGTTACAGAGATTGATCAGTGGATTGCGTGGCTAAATGCGTGGGTCAGACATGGGGGATTAGCTCAAATGGTAGAGCGCTCGCTTAGCATGCGAGAGGTAGCGGGATCGATGCCCGCATCCTCCAAAAACTTTTTGACTTTTTCAAACATCTTTTTAGCTAATGCTCATGGCACTCTTAGCCAAGCCAAAGAGTTGCACACACCCAGCTTTGCCAATCCTTCGATAGCTCAGCTGGTAGAGTGGAGGACTGTAGTAGAACAATCGGCAATCCTTAGGTCGCTGGTTCGATTCCGGCTCGAAGGACATTTTTTTGGGGGGTATGTTTTCATTTGGGATGTTTCAAGCTGCTGAAACACACACACTTCCGCTGACCCCTACTCTTAACACTAGAAACACCCTTTCCAGAGAGGTCTCCCGTCAACATTGGGACTTTAAAACAGGCACAGAGACCAAGCTTTCAGTTGAGAGCACATCTAAGGCTCGCCAAAGAACCACCTTTAGCTGTGACGTGCAACCAAATCAAAAAGGGGACCTCGTCCCTGGGTGGGCTTGAACCACCAACCTTTCGGTTAACAGCCGAACGCGCTAACCGATTGCGCCACAGAGACAACGGTGCTGCATGCTCGTGACTAGGCACAAGCGAAAATCCAAATGCTGGTCTCCAGGTGGACTTCAGCCCATAACAATCGGCTTTTAAGCTAAACTTGCTGAAACGGCAGAGACCGCCTTCCCGCTAGCAGCTTGACAGAAACCAGAGGGTAGTTATGCTTCTCATCTCCTTTACAGACAGAAGCAGAGTGGTGCAGCGGAAGCGTGCTGGGCCCATAACCCAGAGGTCGATGGATCGAAACCATCCTCTGCTAAGCAATCAATTTTACTGTTTCCACCATTGTAATTGAGGCAAGTTCGTTTCTAGGCCAACGCATTGTTCCTCTTCTTTGGAGGTGTTTTATGGTCTTTGTGAACGAATTTTGCTCTTCATGATAGCAGAAGTAGTCAGTCTAAGCCATGCGAATCACAGACGTCACCGACATCACCGACATCACAGCTGTCACAGAAGCGTTGGTGGTATAGTGGTAAGCATAGCTGCCGTCCAAGCAGTTGACCCGGGTTCGATTCCCGGCCAACGCATTTCTTTCAAGGTTTTGTCACCTGTCTCCTATGCTTGCTCTTTCATGGTAAAAAATTTTGCAGCTTGAAGCACCCTTTCAGCTCCTTACATTACAATGCTCCTCCCATTACAATGCTCCTCCCAAAAGGGTCCCATGGCTCTAGAGCCTCATCTGCTACATAACAACTTTCTTGTCCTAAGTATTAAGCCACGCGAAGCTCTGTAAACATCCCAGTCTTAGTCTTCTAATGTCAAAAATATTTTGACACTTAAAAAAAAAAAAAAAAAAAAAAAAAAAAAGTTTCAAACAGTTACAGAGATTGATCAGTGGATTGCGTGGCTAAATGCGTGGGTCAGACATGGGGGATTAGCTCAAATGGTAGAGCGCTCGCTTAGCATGCGAGAGGTAGCGGGATCGATGCCCGCATCCTCCAAAAACTTTTTGACTTTTTCAAACATCTTTTTAGCTAATGCTCATGGCACTCTTAGCCAAGCCAAAGAGTTGCACACACCCAGCTTTGCCAATCCTTCGATAGCTCAGCTGGTAGAGCGGAGGACTGTAGTAGAACAATCGGCAATCCTTAGGTCGCTGGTTCGATTCCGGCTCGAATGACATTTTTTTGGGGGGTATGTTTTCATTTGGGATGTTTCAAGCTGCTGAAACACACACACTTCCGCTGACCCCTACTCTTAACACTAGAAACACCCTTTCCAGAGAGGTCTCCCGTCAACATTGGGACTTTAAAACAGGCACAGAGACCAAGCTTTCAGTTGAGAGCACATCTAAGGCTCGCCAAAGAACCACCTTTAGCTGTGACGTGCAACCAAATCAAAAAGGGGACCTCGTCCCTGGGTGGGCTTGAACCACCAACCTTTCGGTTAACAGCCGAACGCGCTAACCGATTGCGCCACAGAGACAACGGTGCTGCATGCTCGTGACTAGGCACAAGCGAAAACCCAAATGCTGGTCTCCAGGTGGACTTCAGCCCATAACAATCGGCTTTTAAGCTAAACTTGCTGAAACGGCAGAGACCGCCTTCCCACTAGCAGCTTGACAGGAACCAGAGGGTAGTTATGCTTCTCATCTCCTTTACAGACAGAAGCAGAGTGGCGCAGCGGAAGCGTGCTGGGCCCATAACCCAGAGGTCGATGGATCGAAACCATCCTCTGCTAAGCAATCAATTTCACTGTTTCCACCATTGTAATTGAGGCAAGTTCGTTTCTAGGCCAACGCATTGTTCCTCTTCTTTGGAGGTGTTTTAAGGTCTTTGTGAACGAATTTTGCTCTTCATGATAGCAGAAGTAGTCAGTCTAAGCCATGCGAATCACAGACGTCACCGACATCACCGACATCACAGCTGTCAAAGAAGCGTTGGTGGTATAGTGGTAAGCATAGCTGCCGTCCAAGCAGTTGACCCGGGTTCGATTCCCGGCCAACGCATTTCTTTCAAGGTTTTGTCACCTGTCTCCTATGCTTGCTCTTTCATGGTAAAAAATTTTGCAGCTTGAAGCACCCTTTCAGCTCCTTACATTACAATGCTCCTCCCATTACAATGCTCCTCCCAAAAGGGTCCCATGGCTCTAGAGCCTCATCTGCTACATAACAACTTTCTTGTCCTAAGTATTAAGCCACGCGAAGCTCTGTAAACATCCCAGTCTTAGTCTTCTAATGTCAAAAATATTTTGACACTTAAAAAAAAAAAAAAAAAAAGTTTCAAACAGTTACAGAGATTGATCAGTGGATTGCGTGGCTAAATGCGTGGGTCAGACATGGGGGATTAGCTCAAATGGTAGAGCGCTCGCTTAGCATGCGAGAGGTAGCGGGATCGATGCCCGCATCCTCCAAAAACTTTTTGACTTTTTCAAACATCTTTTTAGCTAATGCTCATGGCACTCTTAGCCAAGCCAAAGAGTTGCACACACCCAGCTTTGCCAATCCTTCGATAGCTCAGCTGGTAGAGCGGAGGACTGTAGTAGAACAATCGGCAATCCTTAGGTCGCTGGTTCGATTCCGGCTCGAAGGACATTTTTTTGGGGGGTATGTTTTCATTTGGGATGTTTCAAGCTGCTGAAACACACACACTTCCACTGACCCCTACTCTTAACACTAGAAACACCCTTTCCAGAGAGGTCTCCCGTCAACATTGGGACTTTAAAACAGGCACAGAGACCAAGCTTTCAGTTGAGAGCACATCTAAGGCTCGCCAAAGAACCACCTTTAGCTGTGACGTGCAACCAAATCAAAAAGGGGACCTCGTCCCTGGGTGGGCTTGAACCACCAACCTTTCGGTTAACAGCCGAACGCGCTAACCGATTGCGCCACAGAGACAACGGTGCTGCATGCTCGTGACTAGGCACAAGCGAAAACCCAAATGCTGGTCTCCAGGTGGACTTCAGCCCATAACAATCGGCTTTTAAGCTAAACTTGCTGAAACGGCAGAGACCGCCTTCCCACTAGCAGCTTGACAGGAACCAGAGGGTAGTTATGCTTCTCATCTCCTTTACAGACAGAAGCAGAGTGGCGCAGCGGAAGCGTGCTGGGCCCATAACCCAGAGGTCGATGGATCGAAACCATCCTCTGCTAAGCAATCAATTTCACTGTTTCCACCATTGTAATTGAGGCAAGTTCGTTTCTAGGCCAACGCATTGTTCCTCTTCTTTGGAGGTGTTTTAAGGTCTTTGTGAACGAATTTTGCTCTTCATGATAGCAGAAGTAGTCAGTCTAAGCCATGCGAATCACAGACGTCACCGACATCACCGACATCACAGCTGTCAAAGAAGCGTTGGTGGTATAGTGGTAAGCATAGCTGCCTTCCAAGCAGTTGACCCGGGTTCGATTCCCGGCCAACGCATTTCTTTCAAGGTTTTGTCACCTGTCTCCTATGCTTGCTCTTTCATGGTAAAAAATTTTGCAGCTAGAAGCACCCTTTCAGCTCCTTACATTACAATGCTCCTCCCATTACAATGCTCCTCCCAAAAGGGTCCCATGGCTCTAGAGCCTCATCTGCTACATAACAACTTTCTTGTCCTAAGTATTAAGCCACGCGAAGCTCTGTAAACATCCCAGTCTTAGTCTTCTAATGTCAAAAATATTTTGACACTTAAAAAAAAAAAAAAAAAAAGTTTCAAACAGTTACAGAGATTGATCAGTGGATTGCGTGGCTAAATGCGTGGGTCAGACATGGGGGATTAGCTCAAATGGTAGAGCGCTCGCTTAGCATGCGAGAGGTAGCGGGATCGATGCCCGCATCCTCCAAAAACTTTTTGACTTTTTCAAACATCTTTTTAGCTAATGCTCATGGCACTCTTAGCCAAGCCAAAGAGTTGCACACACCCAGCTTTGCCAATCCTTCGATAGCTCAGCTGGTAGAGCGGAGGACTGTAGTAGAACAATCGGCAATCCTTAGGTCGCTGGTTCGATTCCGGCTCGAAGGACATTTTTTTGGGGGGTATGTTTTCATTTGGGATGTTTCAAGCTGCTGAAACACACACACTTCCGCTGACCCCTACTCTTAACACTAGAAACACCCTTTCCAGAGAGGTCTCCCGTCAACATTGGGACTTTAAAACAGGCACAGAGACCAAGCTTTCAGTTGAGAGCACATCTAAGGCTCGCCAAAGAACCACCTTTAGCTGTGACGTGCAACCAAATCAAAAAGGGGACCTCGTCCCTGGGTGGGCTTGAACCACCAACCTTTCGGTTAACAGCCGAACGCGCTAACCGATTGCGCCACAGAGACAACGGTGCTGCATGCTCGTGACTAGGCACAAGCGAAAACCCAAATGCTGGTCTCCAGGTGGACTTCAGCCCATAACAATCGGCTTTTAAGCTAAACTTGCTGAAACGGCAGAGACCGCCTTCCCACTAGCAGCTTGACAGGAACCAGAGGGTAGTTATGCTTCTCATCTCCTTTACAGACAGAAGCAGAGTGGCGCAGCGGAAGCGTGCTGGGCCCATAACCCAGAGGTCGATGGATCGAAACCATCCTCTGCTAAGCAATCAATTTCACTGTTTCCACCATTGTAATTGAGGCAAGTTCGTTTCTAGGCCAACGCATTGTTCCTCTTCTTTGGAGGTGTTTTAAGGTCTTTGTGAACGAATTTTGCTCTTCATGATAGCAGAAGTAGTCAGTCTAAGCCATGCGAATCACAGACGTCACCGACATCACCGACATCACAGCTGTCAAAGAAGCGTTGGTGGTATAGTGGTAAGCATAGCTGCCTTCCAAGCAGTTGACCCGGGTTCGATTCCCGGCCAACGCATTTCTTTCAAGGTTTTGTCACCTGTCTCCTATGCTTGCTCTTTCATGGTAAAAAATTTTGCAGCTAGAAGCACCCTTTCAGCTCCTTACATTACAATGCTCCTCCCATTACAATGCTCCTCCCAAAAGGGTCCCATGGCTCTAGAGCCTCATCTGCTACATAACAACTTTCTTGTCCTAAGTATTAAGCCACGCGAAGCTCTGTAAACATCCCAGTCTTAGTCTTCTAATGTCAAAAATATTTTGACACTTAAAAAAAAAAAAAAAAAAAGTTTCAAACAGTTACAGAGATTGATCAGTGGATTGCGTGGCTAAATGCGTGGGTCAGACATGGGGGATTAGCTCAAATGGTAGAGCGCTCGCTTAGCATGCGAGAGGTAGCGGGATCGATGCCCGCATCCTCCAAAAACTTTTTGACTTTTTCAAACATCTTTTTAGCTAATGCTCATGGCACTCTTAGCCAAGCCAAAGAGTTGCACACACCCAGCTTTGCCAATCCTTCGATAGCTCAGCTGGTAGAGCGGAGGACTGTAGTAGAACAATCGGCAATCCTTAGGTCGCTGGTTCGATTCCGGCTCGAAGGACATTTTTTTGGGGGGTATGTTTTCATTTGGGATGTTTCAAGCTGCTGAAACACACACACTTCCGCTGACCCCTACTCTTAACACTAGAAACACCCTTTCCAGAGAGGTCTCCCGTCAACATTGGGACTTTAAAACAGGCACAGAGACCAAGCTTTCAGTTGAGAGCACATCTAAGGCTCGCCAAAGAACCACCTTTAGCTGTGACGTGCAACCAAATCAAAAAGGGGACCTCGTCCCTGGGTGGGCTTGAACCACCAACCTTTCGGTTAACAGCCGAACGCGCTAACCGATTGCGCCACAGAGACAACGGTGCTGCATGCTCGTGACTAGGCACAAGCGAAAACCCAAATGCTGGTCTCCAGGTGGACTTCAGCCCATAACAATCGGCTTTTAAGCTAAACTTGCTGAAACGGCAGAGACCGCCTTCCCACTAGCAGCTTGACAGGAACCAGAGGGTAGTTATGCTTCTCATCTCCTTTACAAACAGAAGCAGAGTGGCGCAGCGGAAGCGTGCTGGGCCCATAACCCAGAGGTCGATGGATCGAAACCATCCTCTGCTAAGCAATCAATTTTACTGTTTCCACCATTGTAATTGAGGCAAGTTCGTTTCTAGGCCAACGCATTGTTCCTCTTCTTTGGAGGTGTTTTAAGGTCTTTGTGAACGAATTTTGCTCTTCATGATAGCAGAAGTAGTCAGTCTAAGCCATGCGAATCACAGACGTCACCGACATCACCGACATCACCGACATCACAGCTGTCACAGAAGCGTTGGTGGTATAGTGGTAAGCATAGCTGCCTTCCTAGCAGTTGACCCGGGTTCGATTCCCGGCCAACGCATTTCTTTCAAGGTTTTGTCACCTGTCTCCTATGCTTGCTCTTTCATGGTAAAAAATTTTGCAGCTAGAAGCACCCTTTCAGCTCCTTACATTACAATGCTCCTCCCATTACAATGCTCCTCCCAAAAGGGTCCCATGGCTCTAGAGCCTCATCTGCTACATAACAACTTTCTTGTCCTAAGTATTAAGCCACGCGAAGCTCTGTAAACATCCCAGTCTTAGTCTTCTAATGTCAAAAATATTTTGACACTTAAAAAAAAAAAAAAAAAAAAAAAAAGTTTCAAACAGTTACAGAGATTGATCAGTGGATTGCGTGGCTAAATGCGTGGGTCAGACATGGGGGATTAGCTCAAATGGTAGAGCGCTCGCTTAGCATGCGAGAGGTAGCGGGATCGATGCCCGCATCCTCCAAAAACTTTTTGACTTTTTCAAACATCTTTTTAGCTAATGCTCATGGCACTCTTAGCCAAGCCAAAGAGTTGCACACACCCAGCTTTGCCAATCCTTCGATAGCTCAGCTGGTAGAGCGGAGGACTGTAGTAGAACAATCGGCAATCCTTAGGTCGCTGGTTCGATTCCGGCTCGAAGGACATTTTTTTGGGGGGTATGTTTTCATTTGGGATGTTTCAAGCTGCTGAAACACACACACTTCCGCTGACCCCTACTCTTAACACTAGAAACACCCTTTCCAGAGAGGTCTCCCGTCAACATTGGGACTTTAAAACAGGCACAGAGACCAAGCTTTCAGTTGAGAGCACATCTAAGGCTCGCCAAAGAACCACCTTTAGCTGTGACGTGCAACCAAATCAAAAAGGGGACCTCGTCCCTGGGTGGGCTTGAACCACCAACCTTTCGGTTAACAGCCGAACGCGCTAACCGATTGCGCCACAGAGACAACGGTGCTGCATGCTCGTGACTAGGCACAAGCGAAAACCCAAATGCTGGTCTCCAGGTGGACTTCAGCCCATAACAATCGGCTTTTAAGCTAAACTTGCTGAAACGGCAGAGACCGCCTTCCCGCTAGCAGCTTGACAGAAACCAGAGGGTAGTTATGCTTCTCATCTCCTTTACAGACAGAAGCAGAGTGGCGCAGCGGAAGCGTGCTGGGCCCATAACCCAGAGGTCGATGGATCGAAACCATCCTCTGCTAAGCAATCAATTTTACTGTTTCCACCATTGTAATTGAGGCAAGTTCGTTTCTAGGCCAACGCATTGTTCCTCTTCTTTGGAGGTGTTTTAAGGTCTTTGTGAACGAATTTTGCTCTTCATGATAGCAGAAGTAGTCAGTCTAAGCCATGCGAATCACAGACGTCACCGACATCACCGACATCACAGCTGTCACAGAAGCGTTGGTGGTATAGTGGTAAGCATAGCTGCCTTCCAAGCAGTTGACCCGGGTTCGATTCCCGGCCAACGCATTTCTTTCAAGGTTTTGTCACCTGTCTCCTATGCTTGCTCTTTCATGGTAAAAAATTTTGCAGCTAGAAGCACCCTTTCAGCTCCTTACATTACAATGCTCCTCCCATTACAATGCTCCTCCCAAAAGGGTCCCATGGCTCTAGAGCCTCATCTGCTACATAACAACTTTCTTGTCCTAAGTATTAAGCCACGCGAAGCTCTGTAAACATCCCAGTCTTAGTGTTCTAATGTCAAAAATATTTTGACACTTAAAAAAAAAAAAAAAAAAAAAAAAAGTTTCAAACAGTTACAGAGATTGATCAGTGGATTGCGTGGCTAAATGCGTGGGTCAGACATGGGGGATTAGCTCAAATGGTAGAGCGCTCGCTTAGCATGCGAGAGGTAGCGGGATCGATGCCCGCATCCTCCAAAAACTTTTTGACTTTTTCAAACATCTTTTTAGCTAATGCTCATGGCACTCTTAGCCAAGCCAAAGAGTTGCACACACCCAGCTTTGCCAATCCTTCGATAGCTCAGCTGGTAGAGTGGAGGACTGTAGTAGAACAATCGGCAATCCTTAGGTCGCTGGTTCGATTCCGGCTCGAAGGACATTTTTTTGGGGGGTATGTTTTCATTTGGGATGTTTCAAGCTGCTGAAACACACACACTTCCGCTGACCCCTACTCTTAACACTAGAAACACCCTTTCCAGAGAGGTCTCCCGTCAACATTGGGACTTTAAAACAGGCACAGAGACCAAGCTTTCAGTTGAGAGCACATCTAAGGCTCGCCAAAGAACCACCTTTAGCTGTGACGTGCAACCAAATCAAAAAGGGGACCTCGTCCCTGGGTGGGCTTGAACCACCAACCTTTCGGTTAACAGCCGAACGCGCTAACCGATTGCGCCACAGAGACAACGGTGCTGCATGCTCGTGACTAGGCACAAGCGAAAATCCAAATGCTGGTCTCCAGGTGGACTTCAGCCCATAACAATCGGCTTTTAAGCTAAACTTGCTGAAACGGCAGAGACCGCCTTCCCGCTAGCAGCTTGACAGAAACCAGAGGGTAGTTATGCTTCTCATCTCCTTTACAGACAGAAGCAGAGTGGCGTAGCGGAAGCGTGCTGGGCCCATAACCCAGAGGTCGATGGATCGAAACCATCCTCTGCTAAGCAATCAATTTCACTGTTTCCACCATTGTAATTGAGGCAAGTTCGTTTCTAGGCCAACGCATTGTTCCTCTTCTTTGGAGGTGTTTTAAGGTCTTTGTGAACGAATTTTGCTCTTCATGATAGCAGAAGTAGTCAGTCTAAGCCATGCGAATCACAGACGTCACCGACATCACCGACATCACAGCTGTCAAAGAAGCGTTGGTGGTATAGTGGTAAGCATAGCTGCCTTCCAAGCAGTTGTCCCGGGTTCGATTCCCGGCCAACGCATTTCTTTCAAGGTTTTGTCACCTGTCTCCTATGCTTGCTCTTTCATGGTAAAAAATTTTGCAGCTAGAAGCACCCTTTCAGCTCCTTACATTACAATGCTCCTCCCATTACAATGCTCCTCCCAAAAGGGTCCCATGGCTCTAGAGCCTCATCTGCTACATAACAACTTTCTTGTCCTAAGTATTAAGCCACGCGAAGCTCTGTAAACATCCCAGTCTTAGTCTTCTAATGTCAAAAATATTTTGACACTTAAAAAAAAAAAAAAAAAAAGTTTCAAACAGTTACAGAGATTGATCAGTGGATTGCGTGGCTAAATGCGTGGGTCAGACATGGGGGATTAGCTCAAATGGTAGAGCGCTCGCTTAGCATGCGAGAGGTAGCGGGATCGATGCCCGCATCCTCCAAAACCTTTTTGACTTTTTCAAACATCTTTTTAGCTAATGCTCATGGCACTCTTAGCCAAGCCAAAGAGTTGCACACACCCAGCTTTGCCAATCCTTCGATAGCTCAGCTGGTAGAGCGGAGGACTGTAGTAGAACAATCGGCAATCCTTAGGTCGCTGGTTCGATTCCGGCTCGAAGGACATTTTTTTGGGGGGTATGTTTTCATTTGGGATGTTTCAAGCTGCTGAAACACACACACTTCCGCTGACCCCTACTCTTAACACTAGAAACACCCTTTCCAGAGAGGTCTCCCGTCAACATTGGGACTTTAAAACAGGCACAGAGACCAAGCTTTCAGTTGAGAGCACATCTAAGGCTCGCCAAAGAACCACCTTTAGCTGTGACGTGCAACCAAATCAAAAAGGGGACCTCGTCCCTGGGTGGGCTTGAACCACCAACCTTTCGGTTAACAGCCGAACGCGCTAACCGATTGCGCCACAGAGACAACGGTGCTGCATGCTCGTGACTAGGCACAAGCGAAAACCCAAATGCTGGTCTCCAGGTGGACTTCAGCCCATAACAATCGGCTTTTAAGCTAAACTTGCTGAAACGGCAGAGACCGCCTTCCCACTAGCAGCTTGACAGGAACCAGAGGGTAGTTATGCTTCTCATCTCCTTTACAGACAGAAGCAGAGTGGCGCAGCGGAAGCGTGCTGGGCCCATAACCCAGAGGTCGATGGATCGAAACCATCCTCTGCTAAGCAATCAATTTTACTGTTTCCACCATTGTAATTGAGGCAAGTTCGTTTCTAGGCCAACGCATTGTTCCTCTTCTTTGGAGGTGTTTTAAGGTCTTTGTGAACGAATTTTGCTCTTCATGATAGCAGAAGTAGTCAGTCTAAGCCATGCGAATCACAGACGTCACCGACATCACCGACATCACAGCTGTCACAGAAGCGTTGGTGGTATAGTGGTAAGCATAGCTGCCTTCCTAGCAGTTGACCCGGGTTCGATTCCCGGCCAACACATTTCTTTCAAGGTTTTGTCACCTGTCTCCTATGCTTGCTCTTTCATGGTAAAAAATTTTGCAGCTAGAAGCACCCTTTCAGCTCCTTACATTACAATGCTCCTCCCATTACAATGCTCCTCCCAAAAGGGTCCCATGGCTCTAGAGCCTCATCTGCTACATAACAACTTTCTTGTCCTAAGTATTAAGCCACGCGAAGCTCTGTAAACATCCCAGTCTTAGTCTTCTAATGTCAAAAATATTTTGACACTTAAAAAAAAAAAAAAAAAAAAAAAAAGTTTCACACAGTTACAGAGATTGATCAGTGGATTGCGTGGCTAAATGCGTGGGTCAGACATGGGGGATTAGCTCAAATAGTAGAGCGCTCGCTTAGCATGCGAGAGGTAGCGGGATCGATGCCCGCATCCTCCAAAAACTTTTTGACTTTTTCAAACATCTTTTTAGCTAATGCTCATGGCACTCTTAGCCAAGCCAAAGAGTTGCACACACCCAGCTTTGCCAATCCTTCGATAGCTCAGCTGGTAGAGCGGAGGACTGTAGTAGAACAATCGGCAATCCTTAGGTCGCTGGTTCGATTCCGGCTCGAAGGACATTTTTTTGGGGGGTATGTTTTCATTTGGGATGTTTCAAGCTGCTGAAACACACACACTTCCGCTGACCCCTACTCTTAACACTAGAAACACCCTTTCCAGAGAGGTCTCCCGTCAACATTGGGACTTTAAAACAGGCACAGAGACCAAGCTTTCAGTTGAGAGCACATCTAAGGCTCGCCAAAGAACCACCTTTAGCTGTGACGTGCAACCAAATCAAAAAGGGGACCTCGTCCCTGGGTGGGCTTGAACCACCAACCTTTCGGTTAACAGCCGAACGCGCTAACCGATTGCGCCACAGAGACAACGGTGCTGCATGCTCGTGACTAGGCACAAGCGAAAACCCAAATGCTGGTCTCCAGGTGGACTTCAGCCCATAACAATCGGCTTTTAAGCTAAACTTGCTGAAACGGCAGAGACCGCCTTCCCACTAGCAGCTTGACAGGAACCAGAGGTTAGTTATGCTTCTCATCTCCTTTACAGACAGAAGCAGAGTGGCGCAGCGGAAGCGTGCTGGGCCCATAACCCAGAGGTCGATGGATCGAAACCATCCTCTGCTAAGCAATCAATTTTACTGTTTCCACCATTGTAATTGAGGCAAGTTCGTTTCTAGGCCAACGCATTGTTCCTCTTCTTTGGAGGTGTTTTAAGGTCTTTGTGAACGAATTTTGCTCTTCATGATAGCAGAAGTAGTCAGTCTAAGCCATGCGAATCACAGACGTCACCGACATCACCGACATCACAGCTGTCAAAGAAGCGTTGGTGGTATAGTGGTAAGCATAGCTGCCTTCCAAGCAGTTGACCCGGGTTCGATTCCCGGCCAACGCATTTCTTTCAAGGTTTTGTCACCTGTCTCCTATGCTTGCTCTTTCATGGTAAAAAATTTTGCAGCTAGAAGCACCCTTTCAGCTCCTTACATTACAATGCTCCTCCCATTACAATGCTCCTCCCAAAAGGGTCCCATTGCTCTAGAGCCTCATCTGCTACATAACAACTTTCTTGTCCTAAGTATTAAGCCACGCGAAGCTCTGTAAACATCCCAGTCTTAGTCTTCTAATGTCAAAAATATTTTGACACTTAAAAAAAAAAAAAAAAAAAAAAAAGTTTCAAACAGTTACAGAGATTGATCAGTGGATTGCGTGGCTAAATGCGTGGCTAAATGCGTGGGTCAGACATGGGGGATTAGCTCAAATGGTAGAGCGCTCGCTTAGCATGCGAGAGGTAGCGGGATCGATGCCCGCATCCTCCAAAAACTTTTTGACTTTTTCAAACATCTTTTTAGCTAATGCTCATGGCACTCTTAGCCAAGCCAAAGAGTTGCACACACCCGGCTTTGCCAATCCTTCGATAGCTCAGCTGGTAGAGCGGAGGACTGTAGTAGAACAATCGGCAATCCTTAGGTCGCTGGTTCAATTCCGGCTCGAAGGACATTTTTTTGGGGGGTATGTTTTCATTTGGGATGTTTCAAGCTGCTGAAACACACACACTTCCGCTGACCCCTACTCTTAACACTAGAAACACCCTTTCCAGAGAGGTCTCCCGTCAACATTGGAAAACCCAAATGCTGGTCTCCAGGTGGACTTCAGCCCATAACAATCGGCTTTTAAGCTAAACTTGCTGAAACGGCAGAGACCGCCTTCCCACTAGCAGCTTGACAGGAACCAGAGGTTAGTTATGCTTCTCATCTCCTTTACAGACAGAAGCAGAGTGGCGCAGCGGAAGCGTGCTGGGCCCATAACCCAGAGGTCGATGGATCGAAACCATCCTCTGCTAAGCAATCAATTTCACTGTTTCCACCATTGTAATTGAGGCAAGTTCGTTTCTAGGCCAACGCATTGTTCCTCTTCTTTGGAGGTGTTTTAAGGTCTTTGTGAACGAATTTTGCTCTTCATGATAGCAGAAGTAGTCAGTCTAAGCCATGCGAATCACAGACGTCACCGACATCACCGACATCACAGCTGTCACAGAAGCGTTGGTGGTATAGTGGTGAGCATAGCTGCCTTCCAAGCAGTTGACCCGGGTTCGATTCCCGGCCAACGCATTTCTTTCAAGGTTTTGTCACCTGTCTCCTATGCTTGCTCTTTCATGGTAAAAAATTTTGCAGCTAGAAGCACCCTTTCAGCTCCTTACATTACAATGCTCCTCCCATTACAATGCTCCTCCCAAAAGGGTCCCATGGCTCTAGAGCCTCATCTGCTACATAACAACTTTCTTGTCCTAAGTATTAAGCCACGCGAAGCTCTGTAAACATCCCAGTCTTAGTCTTCTAATGTCAAAAATATTTTGACACTTAAAAAAAAAAAAAAAAAAGTTTCAAACAGAGACAGAGATTGATCAGTGGATTGCGTGGCTAAATGCGTGGGTCAGACATGGGGGATTAGCTCAAATGGTAGAGCGCTCGCTTAGCATGCGAGAGGTAGCGGGATCGATGCCCGCATCCTCCAAAAACTTTTTGACTTTTTCAAACATCTTTTTAGCTAATGCTCATGGCACTCTTAGCCAAGCCAAAGAGTTGCACACACCCAGCTTTGCCAATCCTTCGATAGCTCAGCTGGTAGAGCGGAGGACTGTAGTAGAACAATCGGCAATCCTTAGGTCGCTGGTTCGATTCCGGCTCGAAGGACATTTTTTTGGGGGGTATGTTTTCATTTGGGATGTTTCAAGATGCTGAAAAACACACACTTCCGCTGACCCCTGCTCTTAACACTAGAAACACCCTTTCCAGAGAGGTCTCCCGTCAACATTGGGACTTTAAAACAGGCACAGAGACCAAGCTTTCAGTTGAGAGCACATCTAAGGCTCGCCAAAGAACCACCTTTAGCTGTGACGTGCAACCAAATCAAAAAGGGGACCTCGTCCCTGGGTGGGCTTGAACCACCAACCTTTCGGTTAACAGCCGAACGCGCTAACCGATTGCGCCACAGAGACAACGGTGCTGCATGCTTGTGACTAGGCACAAGCGAAAACCCAAATGCTGGTCTCCAGGTGGACTTCAGCCCATAACAATCGGCTTTTAAGCTAAACTTGCTGAAACGGCAGAGACCGCCTTCCCGCTAGCAGCTTGACAGGAACCAGAGGGTAGTTATGCTTCTCATCTCCTTTACAGACAGAAGCAGAGTGGCGCAGCGGAAGCGTGCTGGGCCCATAACCCAGAGGTCGATGGATCGAAACCATCCTCTGCTAAGCAATCAATTTTACTGTTTCCACCATTGTAATTGAGGCAAGTTCGTTTCTAGGCCAACGCATTATTCCTCTTCTTTGGAGGTGTTTTAAGGTCTTTGTGAACGAATTTTGCTCTTCATGATAGCAGAAGTAGTCAGTCTAAGCCATGCGAATCACAGACGTCACCGACATCACCGACATCACAGCTGTCAAAGAAGCGTTGGTGGTATAGTGGTAAGCATAGCTGCCTTCCAAGCAGTTGACCCGGGTTCGATTCCCGGCCAACGCATTTCTTTCAAGGTTTTGTCACCTGTCTCCTATGCTTGCTCTTTCATGGTAAAAAATTTTGCAGCTAGAAGCACCCTTTCAGCTCCTTACATTACAATGCTCCTCCCATTACAATGCTCCTCCCAAAAGGGTCCCATGGCTCTAGAGCCTCATCTGCTACATAACAACTTTCTTGTCCTAAGTATTAAGCCACGCGAAGCTCTGTAAACATCCCAGTCTTAGTCTTCTAATGTCAAAAATATTTTGACACTTAAAAAAAAAAAAAAAAAAAAAAGTTTCAAACAGTTACAGAGATTGATCAGTGGATTGCGTGGCTAAATGCGTGGGTCAGACATGGGGGATTAGCTCAAATGGTAGAGCGCTCGCTTAGCATGCGAGAGGTAGCGGGATCGATGCCCGCATCCTCCAAAAACTTTTTGACTTTTTCAAACATCTTTTTAGCTAATGCTCATGGCACTCTTAGCCAAGCCAAAGAGTTGCACACACCCAGCTTTGCCAATCCTTCGATAGCTCAGCTGGTAGAGCGGAGGACTGTAGTAGAACAATCGGCAATCCTTAGGTCGCTGGTTCGATTCCGGCTCGAAGGACATTTTTTTGGGGGGTATGTTTTCATTTGGGATGTTTCAAGCTGCTGAAACACACACACTTCCGCTGACCCCTACTCTTAACACTAGAAACACCCTTTCCAGAGAGGTCTCCCGTCAACATTGGGACTTTAAAACAGGCACAGAGACCAAGCTTTCAGTTGAGAGCACATCTAAGGCTCGCCAAAGAACCACCTTTAGCTGTGACGTGCAACCAAATCAAAAAGGGGACCTCGTCCCTGGGTGGGCTTGAACCACCAACCTTTCGGTTAACAGCCGAACGCGCTAACCGATTGCGCCACAGAGACAACGGTGCTGCATGCTCGTGACTAGGCACAAGCGAAAACCCAAATGCTGGTCTCCAGGTGGACTTCAGCCCATAACAATCGGCTTTTAAGCTAAACTTGCTGAAACGGCAGAGACCGCCTTCCCGCTAGCAGCTTGACAGGAACCAGAGGGTAGTTATGCTTCTCATCTCCTTTACAGACAGAAGCAGAGTGGCGCAGCGGAAGCGTGCTGGGCCCATAACCCAGAGGTCGATGGATCGAAACCATCCTCTGCTAAGCAATCAATTTTACTGTTTCCACCATTGTAATTGAGGCAAGTTCGTTTCTAGGCCAACGCATTGTTCCTCTTCTTTGGAGGTGTTTTAAGGTCTTTGTGAACAAATTTTGCTCTTCATGATAGCAGAAGTAGTCAGTCTAAGCCATGCGAATCACAGACGTCACCGACATCACCGACATCACAGCTGTCAAAGAAGCGTTGGTGGTATAGTGGTAAGCATAGCTGCCTTCCAAGCAGTTGACCCGGGTTCGATTCCCGGCCAACGCATTTCTTTCAAGGTTTTGTCACCTGTCTCCTATGCTTGCTCTTTCATGGTAAAAAATTTTGCAGCTAGAAGCACCCTTTCAGCTCCTTACATTACAATGCTCCTCCCATTACAATGCTCCTCCCAAAAGGGTCCCATTGCTCTAGAGCCTCATCTGCTACATAACAACTTTCTTGTCCTAAGTATTAAGCCACGCGAAGCTCTGTAAACATCCCAGTCTTAGTCTTCTAATGTCAAAAATATTTTGACACTTAAAAAAAAAAAAAAAAAAAAAAAAGTTTCAAACAGTTACAGAGATTGATCAGTGGATTGCGTGGCTAAATGCGTGGCTAAATGCGTGGGTCAGACATGGGGGATTAGCTCAAATGGTAGAGCGCTCGCTTAGCATGCGAGAGGTAGCGGGATCGATGCCCGCATCCTCCAAAAACTTTTTGACTTTTTCAAACATCTTTTTAGCTAATGCTCATGGCACTCTTAGCCAAGCCAAAGAGTTGCACACACCCGGCTTTGCCAATCCTTCGATAGCTCAGCTGGTAGAGCGGAGGACTGTAGTAGAACAATCGGCAATCCTTAGGTCGCTGGTTCAATTCCGGCTCGAAGGACATTTTTTTGGGGGGTATGTTTTCATTTGGGATGTTTCAAGCTGCTGAAACACACACACTTCCGCTGACCCCTACTCTTAACACTAGAAACACCCTTTCCAGAGAGGTCTCCCGTCAACATTGGGACTTTAAAACAGGCACAGAGACCAAGCTTTCAGTTGAGAGCACATCTAAGGCTCGCCAAAGAACCACCTTTAGCTGTGACGTGCAACCAAATCAAAAAGGGGACCTTGTCCCTGGGTGGGCTTGAACCACCAACCTTTCGGTTAACAGCCGAACGCGCTAACCGATTGCGCCACAGAGACAACGGTGCTGCATGCTCGTGACTAGGCACAAGCGAAAACCCAAATGCTGGTCTCCAGGTGGACTTCAGCCCATAACAATCGGCTTTTAAGCTAAACTTGCTGAAACGGCAGAGACCGCCTTCCCGCTAGCAGCTTGACAGGAACCAGAGGCTAGTTATGCTTCTCATCTCCTTTACAGACAGAAGCAGAGTGGCGCAGCGGAAGCGTGCTGGGCCCATAACCCAGAGGTCGATGGATCGAAACCATCCTCTGCTAAGCAATCAATTTTACTGTTTCCACCATTGTAATTGAGGCAAGTTCGTTTCTAGGCCAACGCATTGTTCCTCTTCTTTGGAGGTGTTTTAAGGTCTTTGTGAACGAATTTTGCTCTTCATGATAGCAGAAGTAGTCAGTCTAAGCCATGCGAATCACAGACGTCACCGACATCACCGACATCACAGCTGTCACAGAAGCGTTGGTGGTATAGTGGTAAGCATAGCTGCCTTCCTAGCAGTTGACCCGGGTTCGATTCCCGGCCAACGCATTTCTTTCAAGGTTTTGTCACCTGTCTCCTATGCTTGCTCTTTCATGGTAAAAAATTTTGCAGCTAGAAGCACCCTTTCAGCTCCTTACATTACAATGCTCCTCCCATTACAATGCTCCTCCCAAAAGGGTCCCATGGCTCTAGAGCCTCATCTGCTACATAACAACTTTCTTGTCCTAAGTATTAAGCCACGCGAAGCTCTGTAAACATCCCAGTCTTAGTCTTCTAATGTCAAAAATATTTTGACACTTAAAAAAAAAAAAAAAAAGTTTCAAACAGTTACAGAGATTGATCAGTGGATTGCGTGGCTAAATGCGTGGCTAAATGCGTGGGTCAGACATGGGGGATTAGCTCAAATGGTAGAGCGCTCGCTTAGCATGCGAGAGGTAGCGGGATCGATGCCCGCATCCTCCAAAAACTTTTTGACTTTTTCAAACATCTTTTTAGCTAATGCTCATGGCACTCTTAGCCAAGCCAAAGAGTTGCACACACCCGGCTTTGCCAATCCTTCGATAGCTCAGCTGGTAGAGCGGAGGACTGTAGTAGAACAATCGGCAATCCTTAGGTCGCTGGTTCAATTCCGGCTCGAAGGACATTTTTTTGGGGGGTATGTTTTCATTTGGGATGTTTCAAGCTGCTGAAACACACACACTTCCGCTGACCCCTACTCTTAACACTAGAAACACCCTTTCCAGAGAGGTCTCCCGTCAACATTGGGACTTTAAAACAGGCACAGAGACCAAGCTTTCAGTTGAGAGCACATCTAAGGCTCGCCAAAGAACCACCTTTAGCTGTGACGTGCAACCAAATCAAAAAGGGGACCTTGTCCCTGGGTGGGCTTGAACCACCAACCTTTCGGTTAACAGCCGAACGCGCTAACCGATTGCGCCACAGAGACAACGGTGCTGCATGCTCGTGACTAGGCACAAGCGAAAACCCAAATGCTGGTCTCCAGGTGGACTTCAGCCCATAACAATCGGCTTTTAAGCTAAACTTGCTGAAACGGCAGAGACCGCCTTCCCGCTAGCAGCTTGACAGGAACCAGAGGCTAGTTATGCTTCTCATCTCCTTTACAGACAGAAGCAGAGTGGCGCAGCGGAAGCGTGCTGGGCCCATAACCCAGAGGTCGATGGATCGAAACCATCCTCTGCTAAGCAATCAATTTTACTGTTTCCACCATTGTAATTGAGGCAAGTTCGTTTCTAGGCCAACGCATTGTTCCTCTTCTTTGGAGGTGTTTTAAGGTCTTTGTGAACGAATTTTGCTCTTCATGATAGCAGAAGTAGTCAGTCTAAGCCATGCGAATCACAGACGTCACCGACATCACCGACATCACAGCTGTCACAGAAGCGTTGGTGGTATAGTGGTAAGCATAGCTGCCTTCCTAGCAGTTGACCCGGGTTCGATTCCCGGCCAACGCATTTCTTTCAAGGTTTTGTCACCTGTCTCCTATGCTTGCTCTTTCATGGTAAAAAATTTTGCAGCTAGAAGCACCCTTTCAGCTCCTTACATTACAATGCTCCTCCCATTACAATGCTCCTCCCAAAAGGGTCCCATGGCTCTAGAGCCTCATCTGCTACATAACAACTTTCTTGTCCTAAGTATTAAGCCACGCGAAGCTCTGTAAACATCCCAGTCTTAGTCTTCTAATGTCAAAAATATTTTGACACTTAAAAAAAAAAAAAAAAAGTTTCAAACAGTTACAGAGATTGATCAGTGGATTGCGTGGCTAAATGCGTGGGTCAGACATGGGGGATTAGCTCAAATGGTAGAGCGCTCGCTTAGCATGCGAGAGGTAGCGGGATCGATGCCCGCATCCTCCAAAAACTTTTTGACTTTTTCAAACATCTTTTTAGCTAATGCTCATGGCACTCTTAGCCAAGCCAAAGAGTTGCACACACCCAGCTTTGCCAATCCTTCGATAGCTCAGCTGGTAGAGCGGAGGACTGTAGTAGAACAATCGGCAATCCTTAGGTCGCTGGTTCGATTCCGGCTCGAAGGACATTTTTTTGGGGGGTATGTTTTCATTTGGGATGTTTCAAGCTGCTGAAACACACACACTTCCGCTGACCCCTACTCTTAACACTAGAAACACCCTTTCCAGAGAGGTCTCCCGTCAACATTGGGACTTTAAAACAGGCACAGAGACCAAGCTTTCAGTTGAGAGCACATCTAAGGCTCGCCAAAGAACCACCTTTAGCTGTGACGTGCAACCAAATCAAAAAGGGGACCTCGTCCCTGGGTGGGCTTGAACCACCAACCTTTCGGTTAACAGCCGAACGCGCTAACCGATTGCGCCACAGAGACAACGGTGCTGCATGCTCGTGACTAGGCACAAGCGAAAACCCAAATGCTGGTCTCCAGGTGGACTTCAGCCCATAACAATCGTCTTTTAAGCTAAACTTGCTGAAACGGCAGAGACCGCCTTCCCACTAGCAGCTTGACAGGAACCAGAGGTTAGTTATGCTTCTCATCTCCTTTACAGACAGAAGCAGAGTGGCGCAGCGGAAGCGTGCTGGGCCCATAACCCAGAGGTCGATGGATCGAAACCATCCTCTGCTAAGCAATCAATTTCACTGTTTCCACCATTGTAATTGAGGCAAGTTCGTTTCTAGGCCAACGCATTGTTCCTCTTCTTTGGAGGTGTTTTAAGGTCTTTGTGAACGAATTTTGCTCTTCATGATAGCAGAAGTAGTCAGTCTAAGCCATGCGAATCACAGACGTCACCGACATCACCGACATCACAGCTGTCAAAGAAGCGTTGGTGGTATAGTGGTAAGCATAGCTGCCTTCCAAGCAGTTGACCCGGGTTCGATTCCCGGCCAACGCATTTCTTTCAAGGTTTTGTCACCTGTCTCCTATGCTTGCTCTTTCATGGTAAAAAATTTTGCAGCTAGAAGCACCCTTTCAGCTCCTTACATTACAATGCTCCTCCCATTACAATGCTCCTCCCAAAAGGGTCCCATGGCTCTAGAGCCTCATCTGCTACATAACAACTTTCTTGTCCTAAGTATTAAGCCACGCGAAGCTCTGTAAACATCCCAGTCTTAGTCTTCTAATGTCAAAAATATTTTGACACTTAAAAAAAAAAAAAAAAAAAGTTTCAAACAGTTACAGAGATTGATCAGTGGATTGCGTGGCTAAATGCGTGGGTCAGACATGGGGGATTAGCTCAAATGGTAGAGCGCTCGCTTAGCATGCGAGAGGTAGCGGGATCGATGCCCGCATCCTCCAAAAACTTTTTGACTTTTTCAAACATCTTTTTAGCTAATGCTCATGGCACTCTTAGCCAAGCCAAAGAGTTGCACACACCCAGCTTTGCCAATCCTTCGATAGCTCAGCTGGTAGAGCGGAGGACTGTAGTAGAACAATCGGCAATCCTTAGGTCGCTGGTTCGATTCCGGCTCGAAGGACATTTTTTTGGGGGGTATGTTTTCATTTGGGATGTTTCAAGCTGCTGAAACACACACACTTCCGCTGACCCCTACTCTTAACACTAGAAACACCCTTTCCAGAGAGGTCTCCCGTCAACATTGGGACTTTAAAACAGGCACAGAGACCAAGCTTTCAGTTGAGAGCACATCTAAGGCTCGCCAAAGAACCACCTTTAGCTGTGACGTGCAACCAAATCAAAAAGGGGACCTCGTCCCTGGGTGGGCTTGAACCACCAACCTTTCGGTTAACAGCCGAACGCGCTAACCGATTGCGCCACAGAGACAACGGTGCTGCATGCTCGTGACTAGGCACAAGCGAAAACCCAAATGCTGGTCTCCAGGTGGACTTCAGCCCATAACAATCGGCTTTTAAGCTAAACTTGCTGAAACGGCAGAGACCGCCTTCCCACTAGCAGCTTGACAGGAACCAGAGGGTAGTTATGCTTCTCATCTCCTTTACAAACAGAAGCAGAGTGGCGCAGCGGAAGCGTGCTGGGCCCATAACCCAGAGGTCGATGGATCGAAACCATCCTCTGCTAAGCAATCAATTTTACTGTTTCCACCATTGTAATTGAGGCAAGTTCGTTTCTAGGCCAACGCATTGTTCCTCTTCTTTGGAGGTGTTTTAAGGTCTTTGTGAACGAATTTTGCTCTTCATGATAGCAGAAGTAGTCAGTCTAAGCCATGCGAATCACAGACGTCACCGACATCACCGACATCACAGCTGTCACAGAAGCGTTGGTGGTATAGTGGTGAGCATAGCTGCCTTCCAAGCAGTTGACCCGGGTTTGATTCCCGGCCAACGCATTTCTTTCAAGGTTTTGTCACCTGTCTCCTATGCTTGCTCTTTCATGGTAAAAAATTTTGCAGCTAGAAGCACCCTTTCAGCTCCTTACATTACAATGCTCCTCCCATTACAATGCTCCTCCCAAAAGGGTCCCATGGCTCTAGAGCCTCATCTGCTACATAACAACTTTCTTGTCCTAAGTATTAAGCCACGCGAAGCTCTGTAAACATCCCAGTCTTAGTCTTCTAATGTCAAAAATATTTTGACACTTAAAAAAAAAAAAAAAAAAAAAAAAAAAAAGTTTCAAACAGTTACAGAGATTGATCAGTGGATTGCGTGGCTAAATGCGTGGGTCAGACATGGGGGATTAGCTCAAATGGTAGAGCGCTCGCTTAGCATGCGAGAGGTAGCGGGATCGATGCCCGCATCCTCCAAAAACTTTTTGACTTTTTCAAACATCTTTTTAGCTAATGCTCATGGCACTCTTAGCCAAGCCAAAGAGTTGCACACACCCAGCTTTGCCAATCCTTCGATAGCTCAGCTGGTAGAGCGGAGGACTGTAGTAGAACAATCGGCAATCCTTAGGTCGCTGGTTCGATTCCGGCTCGAAGGACATTTTTTTGGGGGGTATGTTTTCATTTGGGATGTTTCAAGCTGCTGAAACACACACACTTCCGCTGACCCCTACTCTTAACACTAGAAACACCCTTTCCAGAGAGGTCTCCCGTCAACATTGGGACTTTAAAACAGGCACAGAGACCAAGCTTTCAGTTGAGAGCACATCTAAGGCTCGCCAAAGAACCACCTTTAGCTGTGACGTGCAACCAAATCAAAAAGGGGACCTCGTCCCTGGGTGGGCTTGAACCACCAACCTTTCGGTTAACAGCCGAACGCGCTAACCGATTGCGCCACAGAGACAACGGTGCTGCATGCTTGTGACTAGGCACAAGCGAAAACCCAAATGCTGGTCTCCAGGTGGACTTCAGCCCATAACAATCGGCTTTTAAGCTAAACTTGCTGAAACGGCAGAGACCGCCTTCCCGCTAGCAGCTTGACAGGAACCAGAGGGTAGTTATGCTTCTCATCTCCTTTACAGACAGAAGCAGAGTGGCGCAGCGGAAGCGTGCTGGGCCCATAACCCAGAGGTCGATGGATCGAAACCATCCTCTGCTAAGCAATCAATTTTACTGTTTCCACCATTGTAATTGAGGCAAGTTCGTTTCTAGGCCAACGCATTGTTCCTCTTCTTTGGAGGTGTTTTAAGGTCTTTGTGAACAAATTTTGCTCTTCATGATAGCAGAAGTAGTCAGTCTAAGCCATGCGAATCACAGACGTCACCGACATCACCGACATCACAGCTGTCAAAGAAGCGTTGGTGGTATAGTGGTAAGCATAGCTGCCTTCCAAGCAGTTGACCCGGGTTCGATTCCCGGCCAACGCATTTCTTTCAAGGTTTTGTCACCTGTCTCCTATGCTTGCTCTTTCATGGTAAAAAATTTTGCAGCTAGAAGCACCCTTTCAGCTCCTTACATTACAATGCTCCTCCCATTACAATGCTCCTCCCAAAAGGGTCCCATGGCTCTAGAGCCTCATCTGCTACATAACAACTTTCTTGTCCTAAGTATTAAGCCACGCGAAGCTCTGTAAACATCCCAGTCTTAGTCTTCTAATGTCAAAAATATTTTGACACTTAAAAAAAAAAAAAAAAAAAAAAAAAAAAGTTTCAAACAGTTACAGAGATTGATCAGTGGATTGCGTGGCTAAATGCGTGGGTCAGACATGGGGGATTAGCTCAAATGGTAGAGCGCTCGCTTAGCATGCGAGAGGTAGCGGGATCGATGCCCGCATCCTCCAAAAACTTTTTGACTTTTTCAAACATCTTTTTAGCTAATGCTCATGGCACTCTTAGCCAAGCCAAAGAGTTGCACACACCCAGCTTTGCCAATCCTTCGATAGCTCAGCTGGTAGAGCGGAGGACTGTAGTAGAACAATCGGCAATCCTTAGGTCGCTGGTTCGATTCCGGCTCGAAGGACATTTTTTTGGGGGGTATGTTTTCATTTGGGATGTTTCAAGCTGCTGAAACACACACACTTCCGCTGACCCCTACTCTTAACACTAGAAACACCCTTTCCAGAGAGGTCTCCCGTCAACATTGGGACTTTAAAACAGGCACAGAGACCAAGCTTTCAGTTGAGAGCACATCTAAGGCTCGCCAAAGAACCACCTTTAGCTGTGACGTGCAACCAAATCAAAAAGGGGACCTCGTCCCTGGGTGGGCTTGAACCACCAACCTTTCGGTTAACAGCCGAACGCGCTAACCGATTGCGCCACAGAGACAACAGTGCTGCATGCTCGTGACTAGGCACAAGCGAAAACCCAAATGCTGGTCTCCAGGTGGACTTCAGCCCATAACAATCGGCTTTTAAGCTAAACTTGCTGAAACGGCAGAGACCGCCTTCCCGCTAGCAGCTTGACAGGAACCAGAGGGTAGTTATGCTTCTCATCTCCTTTACAGACAGAAGCAGAGTGGCGCAGCGGAAGCGTGCTGGGCCCATAACCCAGAGGTCGATGGATCGAAACCATCCTCTGCTAAGCAATCAATTTTACTGTTTCCACCATTGTAATTGAGGCAAGTTCGTTTCTAGGCCAACGCATTGTTCCTCTTCTTTGGAGGTGTTTTAAGGTCTTTGTGAACAAATTTTGCTCTTCATGATAGCAGAAGTAGTCAGTCTAAGCCATGCGAATCACAGACGTCACCGACATCACCGACATCACAGCTGTCAAAGAAGCGTTGGTGGTATAGTGGTAAGCATAGCTGCCTTCCAAGCAGTTGACCCGGGTTCGATTCCCGGCCAACGCATTTCTTTCAAGGTTTTGTCACCTGTCTCCTATGCTTGCTCTTTCATGGTAAAAAATTTTGCAGCTAGAAGCACCCTTTCAGCTCCTTACATTACAATGCTCCTCCCATTACAATGCTCCTCCCAAAAGGGTCCCATTGCTCTAGAGCCTCATCTGCTACATAACAACTTTCTTGTCCTAAGTATTAAGCCACGCGAAGCTCTGTAAACATCCCAGTCTTAGTCTTCTAATGTCAAAAATATTTTGACACTTAAAAAAAAAAAAAAAAAAAAAAAGTTTCAAACAGTTACAGAGATTGATCAGTGGATTGCGTGGCTAAATGCGTGGCTAAATGCGTGGGTCAGACATGGGGGATTAGCTCAAATGGTAGAGCGCTCGCTTAGCATGCGAGAGGTAGCGGGATCGATGCCCGCATCCTCCAAAAACTTTTTGACTTTTTCAAACATCTTTTTAGCTAATGCTCATGGCACTCTTAGCCAAGCCAAAGAGTTGCACACACCCGGCTTTGCCAATCCTTCGATAGCTCAGCTGGTAGAGCGGAGGACTGTAGTAGAACAATCGGCAATCCTTAGGTCGCTGGTTCAATTCCGGCTCGAAGGACATTTTTTTGGGGGGTATGTTTTCATTTGGGATGTTTCAAGCTGCTGAAACACACACACTTCCGCTGACCCCTACTCTTAACACTAGAAACACCCTTTCCAGAGAGGTCTCCCGTCAACATTGGGACTTTAAAACAGGCACAGAGACCAAGCTTTCAGTTGAGAGCACATCTAAGGCTCGCCAAAGAACCACCTTTAGCTGTGACGTGCAACCAAATCAAAAAGGGGACCTTGTCCCTGGGTGGGCTTGAACCACCAACCTTTCGGTTAACAGCCGAACGCGCTAACCGATTGCGCCACAGAGACAACGGTGCTGCATGCTCGTGACTAGGCACAAGCGAAAACCCAAATGCTGGTCTCCAGGTGGACTTCAGCCCATAACAATCGGCTTTTAAGCTAAACTTGCTGAAACGGCAGAGACCGCCTTCCCGCTAGCAGCTTGACAGGAACCAGAGGGTAGTTATGCTTCTCATCTCCTTTACAGACAGAAGCAGAGTGGCGCAGCGGAAGCGTGCTGGGCCCATAACCCAGAGGTCGATGGATCGAAACCATCCTCTGCTAAGCAATCAATTTTACTGTTTCCACCATTGTAATTGAGGCAAGTTCGTTTCTAGGCCAACGCATTGTTCCTCTTCTTTGGAGGTGTTTTAAGGTCTTTGTGAACAAATTTTGCTCTTCATGATAGCAGAAGTAGTCAGTCTAAGCCATGCGAATCACAGACGTCACCGACATCACCGACATCACAGCTGTCAAAGAAGCGTTGGTGGTATAGTGGTAAGCATAGCTGCCTTCCAAGCAGTTGACCCGGGTTCGATTCCCGGCCAACGCATTTCTTTCAAGGTTTTGTCACCTGTCTCCTATGCTTGCTCTTTCATGGTAAAAAATTTTGCAGCTAGAAGCACCCTTTCAGCTCCTTACATTACAATGCTCCTCCCATTACAATGCTCCTCCCAAAAGGGTCCCATGGCTCTAGAGCCTCATCTGCTACATAACAACTTTCTTGTCCTAAGTATTAAGCCACGCGAAGCTCTGTAAACATCCCAGTCTTAGTCTTCTAATGTCAAAAATATTTTGACACTTAAAAAAAAAAAAAAAAAAAAAAAAAAAAGTTTCAAACAGTTACAGAGATTGATCAGTGGATTGCGTGGCTAAATGCGTGGGTCAGACATGGGGGATTAGCTCAAATGGTAGAGCGCTCGCTTAGCATGCGAGAGGTAGCGGGATCGATGCCCGCATCCTCCAAAAACTTTTTGACTTTTTCAAACATCTTTTTAGCTAATGCTCATGGCACTCTTAGCCAAGCCAAAGAGTTGCACACACCCAGCTTTGCCAATCCTTCGAAAGCTCAGCTGGTAGAGCGGAGGACTGTAGTAGAACAATCGGCAATCCTTAGGTCGCTGGTTCGATTCCGGCTCGAAGGACATTTTTTTGGGGGGTATGTTTTCATTTGGGATGTTTCAAGCTGCTGAAACACACACACTTCCGCTGACCCCTACTCTTAACACTAGAAACACCCTTTCCAGAGAGGTCTCCCGTCAACATTGGGACTTTAAAACAGGCACAGAGACCAAGCTTTCAGTTGAGAGCACATCTAAGGCTCGCCAAAGAACCACCTTTAGCTGTGACGTGCAACCAAATCAAAAAGGGGACCTCGTCCCTGGGTGGGCTTGAACCACCAACCTTTCGGTTAACAGCCAAACGCGCTAACCGATTGCGCCACAGAGACAACGGTGCTGCATGCTCGTGACTAGGCACAAGCGAAAACCCAAATGCTGGTCTCCAGGTGGACTTCAGCCCATAACAATCGGCTTTTAAGCTAAACTTGCTGAAACGGCAGAGACCGCCTTCCCGCTAGCAGCTTGACAGGAACCAGAGGGTAGTTATGCTTCTCATCTCCTTTACAGACAGAAGCAGAGTGGCGCAGCGGAAGCGTGCTGGGCCCATAACCCAGAGGTCGATGGATCGAAACCATCCTCTGCTAAGCAATCAATTTTACTGTTTCCACCATTGTAATTGAGGCAAGTTCGTTTCTAGGCCAACGCATTGTTCCTCTTCTTTGGAGGTGTTTTAAGGTCTTTGTGAACAAATTTTGCTCTTCATGATAGCAGAAGTAGTCAGTCTAAGCCATGCGAATCACAGACGTCACCGACATCACCGACATCACAGCTGTCAAAGAAGCGTTGGTGGTATAGTGGTAAGCATAGCTGCCTTCCAAGCAGTTGACCCGGGTTCGATTCCCGGCCAACGCATTTCTTTCAAGGTTTTGTCACCTGTCTCCTATGCTTGCTCTTTCATGGTAAAAAATTTTGCAGCTAGAAGCACCCTTTCAGCTCCTTACATTACAATGCTCCTCCCATTACAATGCTCCTCCCAAAAGGGTCCCATTGCTCTAGAGCCTCATCTGCTACATAACAACTTTCTTGTCCTAAGTATTAAGCCACGCGAAGCTCTGTAAACATCCCAGTCTTAGTCTTCTAATGTCAAAAATATTTTGACACTTAAAAAAAAAAAAAAAAAAAAAAAAAGTTTCAAACAGTTACAGAGATTGATCAGTGGATTGCGTGGCTAAATGCGTGGCTAAATGCGTGGGTCAGACATGGGGGATTAGCTCAAATGGTAGAGCGCTCGCTTAGCATGCGAGAGGTAGCGGGATCGATGCCCGCATCCTCCAAAAACTTTTTGACTTTTTCAAACATCTTTTTAGCTAATGCTCATGGCACTCTTAGCCAAGCCAAAGAGTTGCACACACCCGGCTTTGCCAATCCTTCGATAGCTCAGCTGGTAGAGCGGAGGACTGTAGTAGAACAATCGGCAATCCTTAGGTCGCTGGTTCAATTCCGGCTCGAAGGACATTTTTTTGGGGGGTATGTTTTCATTTGGGATGTTTCAAGCTGCTGAAACACACACACTTCCGCTGACCCCTACTCTTAACACTAGAAACACCCTTTCCAGAGAGGTCTCCCGTCAACATTGGGACTTTAAAACAGGCACAGAGACCAAGCTTTCAGTTGAGAGCACATCTAAGGCTCGCCAAAGAACCACCTTTAGCTGTGACGTGCAACCAAATCAAAAAGGGGACCTTGTCCCTGGGTGGGCTTGAACCACCAACCTTTCGGTTAACAGCCGAACGCGCTAACCGATTGCGCCACAGAGACAACGGTGCTGCATGCTCGTGACTAGGCACAAGCGAAAACCCAAATGCTGGTCTCCAGGTGGACTTCAGCCCATAACAATCGGCTTTTAAGCTAAACTTGCTGAAACGGCAGAGACCGCCTTCCCGCTAGCAGCTTGACAGGAACCAGAGGGTAGTTATGCTTCTCATCTCCTTTACAGACAGAAGCAGAGTGGCGCAGCGGAAGCGTGCTGGGCCCATAACCCAGAGGTCGATGGATCGAAACCATCCTCTGCTAAGCAATCAATTTTACTGTTTCCACCATTGTAATTGAGGCAAATTCGTTTCTAGGCCAACGCATTGTTCCTCTTCTTTGTAGGTGTTTTAAGGTCTTTGTGAACGAATTTTGCTCTTCATGATAGCAGAAGTAGTCAGTCTAAGCCATGCGAATCACAGACGTCACCGACATCACCGACATCACAGCTGTCAAAGAAGCGTTGGTGGTATAGTGGTAAGCATAGCTGCCTTCCAAGCAGTTGACCCGGGTTCGATTCCCGGCCAACGCATTTCTTTCAAGGTTTTGTCACCTGTCTCCTATGCTTGCTCTTTCATGGTAAAAAATTTTGCAGCTAGAAGCACCCTTTCAGCTCCTTACATTACAATGCTCCTCCCATTACAATGCTCCTCCCAAAAGGGTCCCATGGCTCTAGAGCCTCATCTGCTACATAACAACTTTCTTGTCCTAAGTATTAAGCCACGCGAAGCTCTGTAAACATCCCAGTCTTAGTCTTCTAATGTCAAAAATATTTTGACACTTAAAAAAAAAAAAAAAAGTTTCAAACAGTTACAGAGATTGATCAGTGGATTGCGTGGCTAAATGCGTGGGTCAGACATGGAGGATTAGCTCAAATGGTAGAGCGCTCACTTAGCATGCGAGAGGTAGCAGGATCGATGCCCGCATCCTCCAAAAACTTTTTGACTTTTTCAAACATCTTTTTAGCTAATGCTCATGGCACTCTTAGCCAAGCCAAAGAGTTGCACACACCCAGCTTTGCCAATCCTTCGATAGCTCAGCTGGTAGAGCGGAGGACTGTAGTAGAACAAACGGCAATCCTTAGGTCGCTGGTTCGATTCCGGCTCGAAGGACATTTTTTTGGGGGGTATGTTTTCATTTGGGATGTTTCAAGCTGCTGAAACACACACACTTCCGCTGACCCCTACTCTTAACACTAGAAACACCCTTTCCAGAGAGGTCTCCCGTCAACATTGGGACTTTAAAACAGGCACAGAGACCAAGCTTTCAGTTGAGAGCACATCTAAGGCTCGCCAAAGAACCACCTTTAGCTGTGACGTGCAACCAAATAAAAAAGGGGACCTCGTCCCTGGGTGGGCTTGAACCACCAACCTTTCGGTTAACAGCCGAACGCGCTAACCGATTGCGCCACAGAGACAACGGTGCTGCATGCTCGTGACTAGGCACAAGCGAAAACCCAAATGCTGGTCTCCAGGTGGACTTCAGCCCATAACAATCGGCTTTTAAGCTAAACTTGCTGAAACGGCAGAGACCGCCTTCCCGCTAGCAGCTTGACAGGAACCAGAGGGTAGTTATGCTTCTCATCTCCTTTACAGACAGAAGCAGAGTGGCGCAGCGGAAGCGTGCTGGGCCCATAACCCAGAGGTCGATGGATCGAAACCATCCTCTGCTAAGCAATCAATTTTACTGTTTCCACCATTGTAATTGAGGCAAGTTCGTTTCTAGGCCAACGCATTGTTCCTCTTCTTTGGAGGTGTTTTAAGGTCTTTGTGAACGAATTTTGCTCTTCATGATAGCAGAAGTAGTCAGTCTAAGCCATGCGAATCACAGACGTCACCGACATCACCGACATCACAGCTGTCAAAGAAGCGTTGGTGGTATAGTGGTAAGCATAGCTGCCTTCCAAGCAGTTGACCCGGGTTCGATTCCCGGCCAACGCATTTCTTTCAAGGTTTTGTCACCTGTCTCCTATGCTTGCTCTTTCATGGTAAAAAATTTTGCAGCTAGAAGCACCCTTTCAGCTCCTTACATTACAATGCTCCTCCCATTACAATGCTCCTCCCAAAAGGGTCCCATGGCTCTAGAGCCTCATCTGCTACATAACAACTTTCTTGTCCTAAGTATTAAGCCACGCGAAGCTCTGTAAACATCCCAGTCTTAGTCTTCTAATGTCAAAAATATTTTGACACTTAAAAAAAAAAAAAAAAGTTTCAAACAGTTACAGAGATTGATCAGTGGATTGCGTGGCTAAATGCGTGGGTCAGACATGGGGGATTAGCTCAAATGGTAGAGCGCTCGCTTAGCATGCGAGAGGTAGCGGGATCGATGCCCGCATCCTCCAAAAACTTTTTGACTTTTTCAAACATCTTTTTAGCTAATGCTCATGGCACTCTTAGCCAAGCCAAAGAGTTGCACACACCCAGCTTTGCCAATCCTTCGATAGCTCAGCTGGTAGAGCGGAGGACTGTAGTAGAACAATCGGCAATCCTTAGGTCACTGGTTCGATTCCGCCTCGAAGGGCATTTTTTTGGGGGGTATGTTTTCATTTGGGATGTTTCAAGATGCTGAAAAACACACACTTCCGCTGACCCCTGCTCTTAACACTAGAAACACCCTTTCCAGAGAGGTCTCCCGTCAACATTGGGACTTTAAAACAGGCACAGAGACCAAGCTTTCAGTTGAGAGCACATCTAAGGCTCGCCAAAGAACCACCTTTAGCTGTGACGTGCAACCAAATCAAAAAGGGGACCTCGTCCCTGGGTGGGCTTGAACCACCAACCTTTCGGTTAACAGCCGAACGCGCTAACCGATTGCGCCACAGAGACAACGGTGCTGCATGCTCGTGACTAGGCACAAGCGAAAACCCAAATGCTGGTCTCCAGGTGGACTTCAGCCCATAACAATCGGCTTTTAAGCTAAACTTGCTGAAACGGCAGAGACCGCCTTCCCGCTAGCAGCTTGACAGGAACCAGAGGGTAGTTATGCTTCTCATCTCCTTTACAGACAGAAGCAGAGTGGCGCAGCGGAAGCGTGCTGGGCCCATAACCCAGAGGTCGATGGATCGAAACCATCCTCTGCTAAGCAATCAATTTTACTGTTTCCACCATTGTAATTGAGGCAAGTTCGTTTCTAGGCCAACGCATTGTTCCTCTTCTTTGGAGGTGTTTTAAGGTCTTTGTGAACGAATTTTGCTCTTCATGATAGCAGAAGTAGTCAGTCTAAGCCATGCGAATCACAGACGTCACCGACATCACCGACATCACAGCTGTCACAGAAGCGTTGGTGGTATAGTGGTGAGCATAGCTGCCTTCCAAGCAGTTGACCCGGGTTCGATTCCCGGCCAACGCATTTCTTTCAAGGTTTTGTCACCTGTCTCCTATGCTTGCTCTTTCATGGTAAAAAATTTTGCAGCTAGAAGCACCCTTTCAGCTCCTTACATTACAATGCTCCTCCCATTACAATGCTCCTCCCAAAAGGGTCCCATGGCTCTAGAGCCTCATCTGCTACATAACAACTTTCTTGTCCTAAGTATTAAGCCACGCGAAGCTCTGTAAACATCCCAGTCTTAGTCTTCTAATGTCAAAAATATTTTGACACTTAAAAAAAAAAAAAAAAGTTTCAAACAGTTACAGAGATTGATCAGTGGATTGCGTGGCTAAATGCGTGGGTCAGACATGGGGGATTAGCTCAAATGGTAGAGCGCTCGCTTAGCATGCGAGAGGTAGCGGGATCGATGCCCGCATCCTCCAAAAACTTTTTGACTTTTTCAAACATCTTTTTAGCTAATGCTCATGGCACTCTTAGCCAAGCCAAAGAGTTGCACACACCCAGCTTTGCCAATCCTTCGATAGCTCAGCTGGTAGAGCGGAGGACTGTAGTAGAACAATCGGCAATCCTTAGGTCACTGGTTCGATTCCGGCTCGAAGGGCATTTTTTTGGGGGGTATGTTTTCATTTGGGATGTTTCAAGATGCTGAAAAACACACACTTCCGCTGACCCCTGCTCTTAACACTAGAAACACCCTTTCCAGAGAGGTCTCCCGTCAACATTGGGACTTTAAAACAGGCACAGAGACCAAGCTTTCAGTTGAGAGCACATCTAAGGCTCGCCAAAGAACCACCTTTAGCTGTGACGTGCAACCAAATCAAAAAGGGGACCTCGTCCCTGGGTGGGCTTGAACCACCAACCTTTCGGTTAACAGCCGAACGCGCTAACCGATTGCGCCACAGAGACAACGGTGCTGCATGCTCGTGACTAGGCACAAGCGAAAACCCAAATGCTGGTCTCCAGGTGGACTTCAGCCCATAACAATCGGCTTTTAAGCTAAACTTGCTGAAACGGCAGAGACCGCCTTCCCGCTAGCAGCTTGACAGGAACCAGAGGGTAGTTATGCTTCTCATCTCCTTTACAGACAGAAGCAGGGTGGCGCAGCGGAAGCGTGCTGGGCCCATAACCCAGAGGTCGATGGATCGAAACCATCCTCTGCTAAGCAATCAATTTTACTGTTTCCACCATTGTAATTGAGGCAAGTTCGTTTCTAGGCCAACGCATTGTTCCTCTTCTTTGGAGGTGTTTTAAGGTCTTTGTGAACGAATTTTGCTCTTCATGATAGCAGAAGTAGTCAGTCTAAGCCATGCGAATCACAGACGTCACCGACATCACCGACATCACAGCTGTCACAGAAGCGTTGGTGGTATAGTGGTGAGCATAGCTGCCTTCCAAGCAGTTGTCCCGGGTTCGATTTCCGGCCAACGCATTTCTTTCAAGGTTTTGTCACCTGTCTCCTATGCTTGCTCTTTCATGGTAAAAAATTTTGCAGCTAGAAGCACCCTTTCAGCTCCTTACATTACAATGCTCCTCCCATTACAATGCTCCTCCCAAAAGGGTCCCATGGCTCTAGAGCCTCATCTGCTACATAACAACTTTCTTGTCCTAAGTATTAAGCCACGCGAAGCTCTGTAAACATCCCAGTCTTAGTCTTCTAATGTCAAAAATATTTTGACACTTAAAAAAAAAAAAAAAAAAAAAAAAGTTTCAAACAGTTACAGAGATTGATCAGTGGATTGCGTGGCTAAATGCGTGGGTCAGACATGGGGGATTAGCTCAAATGGTAGAGCGCTCGCTTAGCATGCGAGAGGTAGCGGGATCGATGCCCGCATCCTCCAAAAACTTTTTGACTTTTTCAAACATCTTTTTAGCTAATGCTCATGGCACTCTTAGCCAAGCCAAAGAGTTGCACACACCCAGCTTTGCCAATCCTTCGATAGCTCAGCTGGTAGAGCGGAGGACTGTAGTAGAACAATCGGCAATCCTTAGGTCACTGGTTCGATTCCGGCTCGAAGGGCATTTTTTTGGGGGGTATGTTTTCATTTGGGATGTTTCAAGATGCTGAAAAACACACACTTCCGCTGACCCCTGCTCTTAACACTAGAAACACCCTTTCCAGAGAGGTCTCCCGTCAACATTGGGACTTTAAAACAGGCACAGAGACCAAGCTTTCAGTTGAGAGCACATCTAAGGCTCGCCAAAGAACCACCTTTAGCTGTGACGTGCAACCAAATCAAAAAGGGGACCTCGTCCCTGGGTGGGCTTGAACCACCAACCTTTCGGTTAACAGCCGAACGCGCTAACCGATTGCGCCACAGAGACAACGGTGCTGCATGCTCGTGACTAGGCACAAGCGAAAACCCAAATGCTGGTCTCCAGGTGGACTTCAGCCCATAACAATCGGCTTTTAAGCTAAACTTGCTGAAACGGCAGAGACCGCCTTCCCGCTAGCAGCTTGACAGGAACCAGAGGGTAGTTATGCTTCTCATCTCCTTTACAGACAGAAGCAGGGTGGCGCAGCGGAAGCGTGCTGGGCCCATAACCCAGAGGTCGATGGATCGAAACCATCCTCTGCTAAGCAATCAATTTTACTGTTTCCACCATTGTAATTGAGGCAAGTTCGTTTCTAGGCCAACGCATTGTTCCTCTTCTTTGGAGGTGTTTTAAGGTCTTTGTGAACGAATTTTGCTCTTCATGATAGCAGAAGTAGTCAGTCTAAGCCATGCGAATCACAGACGTCACCGACATCACCGACATCACAGCTGTCACAGAAGCGTTGGTGGTATAGTGGTGAGCATAGCTGCCTTCCAAGCAGTTGTCCCGGGTTCGATTTCCGGCCAACGCATTTCTTTCAAGGTTTTGTCACCTGTCTCCTATGCTTGCTCTTTCATGGTAAAAAATTTTGCAGCTAGAAGCACCCTTTCAGCTCCTTACATTACAATGCTCCTCCCATTACAATGCTCCTCCCAAAAGGGTCCCATGGCTCTAGAGCCTCATCTGCTACATAACAACTTTCTTGTCCTAAGTATTAAGCCACGCGAAGCTCTGTAAACATCCCAGTCTTAGTCTTCTAATGTCAAAAATATTTTGACACTTAAAAAAAAAAAAAAAAAAAAAAAAAAAAAAGTTTCAAACAGTTACAGAGATTGATCAGTGGATTGCGTGGCTTAATGCGTGGGTCAGACATGGGGGATTAGCTCAAATGGTAGAGCGCTCGCTTAGCATGCGAGAGGTAGCGGGATCGATGCCCGCATCCTCCAAAAACTTTTTGACTTTTTCAAACATCTTTTTAGCTAATGCTCATGGCACTCTTAGCCAAGCCAAAGAGTTGCACACACCCAGCTTTGCCAATCCTTCGATAGCTCAGCTGGTAGAGCGGAGGACTGTAGTAGAACAATCGGCAATCCTTAGGTCACTGGTTCGATTCCGGCTCGAAGGGCATTTTTTTGGGGGGTATGTTTTCATTTGGGATGTTTCAAGATGCTGAAAAACACACACTTCCGCTGACCCCTGCTCTTAACACTAGAAACACCCTTTCCAGAGAGGTCTCCCGTCAACATTGGGACTTTAAAACAGGCACAGAGACCAAGCTTTCAGTTGAGAGCACATCTAAGGCTCGCCAAAGAACCACCTTTAGCTGTGACGTGCAACCAAATCAAAAAGGGGACCTCGTCCCTGGGTGGGCTTGAACCACCAACCTTTCGGTTAACAGCCGAACGCGCTAACCGATTGCGCCACAGAGACAACGGTGCTGCATGCTCGTGACTAGGCACAAGCGAAAACCCAAATGCTGGTCTCCAGGTGGACTTCAGCCCATAACAATCGGCTTTTAAGCTAAACTTGCTGAAACGGCAGAGACCGCCTTCCCGCTAGCAGCTTGACAGGAACCAGAGGGTAGTTATGCTTCTCATCTCCTTTACAGACAGAAGCAGGGTGGCGCAGCGGAAGCGTGCTGGGCCCATAACCCAGAGGTCGATGGATCGAAACCATCCTCTGCTAAGCAATCAATTTTACTGTTTCCACCATTGTAATTGAGGCAAGTTCGTTTCTAGGCCAACGCATTGTTCCTCTTCTTTGGAGGTGTTTTAAGGTCTTTGTGAACGAATTTTGCTCTTCATGATAGCAGAAGTAGTCAGTCTAAGCCATGCGAATCACAGACGTCACCGACATCACCGACATCACAGCTGTCACAGAAGCGTTGGTGGTATAGTGGTGAGCATAGCTGCCTTCCAAGCAGTTGTCCCGGGTTCGATTTCCGGCCAACGCATTTCTTTCAAGGTTTTGTCACCTGTCTCCTATGCTTGCTCTTTCATGGTAAAAAATTTTGCAGCTAGAAGCACCCTTTCAGCTCCTTACATTACAATGCTCCTCCCATTACAATGCTCCTCCCAAAAGGGTCCCATGGCTCTAGAGCCTCATCTGCTACATAACAACTTTCTTGTCCTAAGTATTAAGCCACGCGAAGCTCTGTAAACATCCCAGTCTTAGTCTTCTAATGTCAAAAATATTTTGACACTTAAAAAAAAAAAAAAAAAAAAAAAAAAAAAAAGTTTCAAACAGTTACAGAGATTGATCAGTGGATTGCGTGGCTAAATGCGTGGGTCAGACATGGGGGATTAGCTCAAATGGTAGAGCGCTCGCTTAGCATGCGAGAGGTAGCGGGATCGATGCCCGCATCCTCCAAAAACTTTTTGACTTTTTCAAACATCTTTTTAGCTAATGCTCATGGCACTCTTAGCCAAGCCAAAGAGTTGCACACACCCAGCTTTGCCAATCCTTCGATAGCTCAGCTGGTAGAGCGGAGGACTGTAGTAGAACAATCGGCAATCCTTAGGTCACTGGTTCGATTCCGGCTCGAAGGGCATTTTTTTGGGGGGTATGTTTTCATTTGGGATGTTTCAAGATGCTGAAAAACACACACTTCCGCTGACCCCTGCTCTTAACACTAGAAACACCCTTTCCAGAGAGGTCTCCCGTCAACATTGGGACTTTAAAACAGGCACAGAGACCAAGCTTTCAGTTGAGAGCACATCTAAGGCTCGCCAAAGAACCACCTTTAGCTGTGACGTGCAACCAAATCAAAAAGGGGACCTCGTCCCTGGGTGGGCTTGAACCACCAACCTTTCGGTTAACAGCCGAACGCGCTAACCGATTGCGCCACAGAGACAACGGTGCTGCATGCTCGTGACTAGGCACAAGCGAAAACCCAAATGCTGGTCTCCAGGTGGACTTCAGCCCATAACAATCGGCTTTTAAGCTAAACTTGCTGAAACGGCAGAGACCGCCTTCCCGCTAGCAGCTTGACAGGAACCAGAGGGTAGTTATGCTTCTCATCTCCTTTACAGACAGAAGCAGAGTGGCGCAGCGGAAGCGTGCTGGGCCCATAACCCAGAGGTCGATGGATCGAAACCATCCTCTGCTAAGCAATCAATTTTACTGTTTCCACCATTGTAATTGAGGCAAGTTCGTTTCTAGGCCAACGCATTGTTCCTCTTCTTTGGAGGTGTTTTAAGGTCTTTGTGAACGAATTTTGCTCTTCATGATAGCAGAAGTAGTCAGTCTAAGCCATGCGAATCACAGACGTCACCGACATCACCGACATCACAGCTGTCAAAGAAGCGTTGGTGGTATAGTGGTAAGCATAGCTGCCTTCCAAGCAGTTGACCCGGGTTCGATTCCCGGCCAACGCATTTCTTTCAAGGTTTTGTCACCTGTCTCCTATGCTTGCTCTTTCATGGTAAAAAATTTTGCAGCTAGAAGCACCCTTTCAGCTCCTTACATTACAATGCTCCTCCCATTACAATGCTCCTCCCAAAAGGGTCCCATGGCTCTAGAGCCTCATCTGCTACATAACAACTTTCTTGTCCTAAGTATTAAGCCACGCGAAGCTCTGTAAACATCCCAGTCTTAGTCTTCTAATGTCAAAAATATTTTGACACTTAAAAAAAAAAAAAAAAAAAAAAAAAGTTTCAAACAGTTACAGAGATTGATCAGTGGATTGCGTGGCTAAATGCGTGGGTCAGACATGGGGGATTAGCTCAAATGGTAGAGCGCTCGCTTAGCATGCGAGAGGTAGCGGGATCGATGCCCGCATCCTCCAAAAACTTTTTGACTTTTTCAAACATCTTTTTAGCTAATGCTCATGGCACTCTTAGCCAAGCCAAAGAGTTGCACACACCCAGCTTTGCCAATCCTTCGATAGCTCAGCTGGTAGAGCGGAGGACTGTAGTAGAACAATCGGCAATCCTTAGGTCACTGGTTCGATTCCGGCTCGAAGGGCATTTTTTTGGGGGGTATGTTTTCATTTGGGATGTTTCAAGATGCTGAAAAACACACACTTCCGCTGACCCCTGCTCTTAACACTAGAAACACCCTTTCCAGAGAGGTCTCCCGTCAACATTGGGACTTTAAAACAGGCACAGAGACCAAGCTTTCAGTTGAGAGCACATCTAAGGCTCGCCAAAGAACCACCTTTACCTGTGACGTGCAACCAAATCAAAAAGGGGACCTCGTCCCTGGGTGGGCTTGAACCACCAACCTTTCGGTTAACAGCCGAACGCGCTAACCGATTGCGCCACAGGGACAACGGTGCTGCATGCTCGTGACTAGGCACAAGCGAAAACCCAAATGCTGGTCTCCAGGTGGACTTCAGCCCATAACAATCGGCTTTTAAGCTAAACTTGCTGAAACGGCAGAGACCGCCTTCCCGCTAGCAGCTTGACAGGAACCAGAGGGTAGTTATGCTTCTCATCTCCTTTACAGACAGAAGCAGAGTGGCGCAGCGGAAGCGTGCTGGGCCCATAGGTCGATGGATCGAAACCATCCTCTGCTAAGCAATCAATTTTACTGTTTCCACCATTGTAATTGAGGCAAGTTCGTTTCTAGGCCAACGCATTGTTCCTCTTCTTTGGAGGTGTTTTAAGGTCTTTGTGAACGAATTTTGCTCTTCATGATAGCAGAAGTAGTCAGTCTAAGCCATGCGAATCACAGACGTCACCGACATCACCGACATCACAGCTGTCAAAGAAGCGTTGGTGGTATAGTGGTAAGCATAGCTGCCTTCCAAGCAGTTGACCCGGGTTCGATTCCCGGCCAACGCATTTCTTTCAAGGTTTTGTCACCTGTCTCCTATGCTTGCTCTTTCATGGTAAAAAATTTTGCAGCTAGAAGCACCCTTTCAGCTCCTTACATTACAATGCTCCTCCCATTACAATGCTCCTCCCAAAAGGGTCCCATGGCTCTAGAGCCTCATCTGCTACATAACAACTTTCTTGTCCTAAGTATTAAGCCACGCGAAGCTCTGTAAACATCCCAGTCTTAGTCTTCTAATGTCAAAAATATTTTGACACTTAAAAAAAAAAAAAAAAAAAAAAAAAGTTTCAAACAGTTACAGAGATTGATCAGTGGATTGCGTGGCTAAATGCGTGGGTCAGACATGGGGGATTAGCTCAAATGGTAGAGCGCTCGCTTAGCATGCGAGAGGTAGCGGGATCGATGCCCGCATCCTCCAAAAACTTTTTGACTTTTTCAAACATCTTTTTAGCTAATGCTCATGGCACTCTTAGCCAAGCCAAAGAGTTGCACACACCCAGCTGTGCCAATCCTTCGATAGCTCAGCTGGTAGAGTGGAGGACTGTAGTAGAACAATCGGCAATCCTTAGGTCACTGGTTCGATTCCGGCTCGAAGGGCATTTTTTTGGGGGGTATGTTTTCATTTGGGATGTTTCAAGATGCTGAAAAACACACACTTCCGCTGACCCCTGCTCTTAACACTAGAAACACCCTTTCCAGAGAGGTCTCCCGTCAACATTGGGACTTTAAAACAGGCACAGAGACCAAGCTTTCAGTTGAGAGCACATCTAAGGCTCGCCAAAGAACCACCTTTACCTGTGACGTGCAACCAAATCAAAAAGGGGACCTCGTCCCTGGGTGGGCTTGAACCACCAACCTTTCGGTTAACAGCCGAACGCGCTAACCGATTGCGCCACAGAGACAACGGTGCTGCATGCTCGTGACTAGGCACAAGCGAAAACCCAAATGCTGGTCTCCAGGTGGACTTCAGCCCATAACAATCGGCTTTTAAGCTAAACTTGCTGAAACGGCAGAGACCGCCTTCCCGCTAGCAGCTTGACAGGAACCAGAGGGTAGTTATGCTTCTCATCTCCTTTACAGACAGAAGCAGAGTGGCGCAGCGGAAGCGTGCTGGGCCCATAGGTCGATGGATCGAAACCATCCTCTGCTAAGCAATCAATTTTACTGTTTCCACCATTGTAATTGAGGCAAGTTCGTTTCTAGGCCAACGCATTGTTCCTCTTCTTTGGAGGTGTTTTAAGGTCTTTGTGAACGAATTTTGCTCTTCATGATAGCAGAAGTAGTCAGTCTAAGCCATGCGAATCACAGACGTCACCGACATCACCGACATCACAGCTGTCACAGAAGCGTTGGTGGTATAGTGGTGAGCATAGCTGCCTTCCAAGCAGTTGACCCGGGTTCGATTCCCGGCCAATGCATTTCTTTCAAGGTTTTGTCACCTGTCTCCTATGCTTGCTCTTTCATGGTAAAAAATTTTGCAGCTAGAAGCACCCTTTCAGCTCCTTACATTACAATGCTCCTCCCATTACAATGCTCCTCCCAAAAGGGTCCCATGGCTCTAGAGCCTCATCTGCTACATAACAACTTTCTTGTCCTAAGTATTAAGCCACGCGAAGCTCTGTAAACATCCCAGTCTTAGTCTTCTAATGTCAAAAATATTTTGACACTTAAAAAAAAAAAAAAAAAAAAAGTTTCAAACAGTTACAGAGATTGATCAGTGGATTGCGTGGCTAAATGCGTGGGTCAGACATGGGGGATTAGCTCAAATGGTAGAGCGCTCGCTTAGCATGCGAGAGGTAGCGGGATCGATGCCCGCATCCTCCAAAAACTTTTTGACTTTTTCAAACATCTTTTTAGCTAATGCTCATGGCACTCTTAGCCAAGCCAAAGAGTTGCACACACCCAGCTTTGCCAATCCTTCGATAGCTCAGCTGGTAGAGCGGAGGACTGTAGTAGAACAATCGGCAATCCTTAGGTCACTGGTTCGATTCCGGCTCGAAGGGCATTTTTTTGGGGGGTATGTTTTCATTTGGGATGTTTCAAGATGCTGAAAAACACACACTTCCGCTGACCCCTGCTCTTAACACTAGAAACACCCTTTCCAGAGAGGTCTCCCGTCAACATTGGGACTTTAAAACAGGCACAGAGACCAAGCTTTCAGTTGAGAGCACATCTAAGGCTCGCCAAAGAACCACCTTTAGCTGTGACGTGCAACCAAATCAAAAAGGGGACCTCGTCCCTGGGTGGGCTTGCGTGGCTAAATGCGTGGGTCAGACATGGGGGATTAGCTCAAATGGTAGAGCGCTCGCTTAGCATGCGAGAGGTAGCGGGATCGATGCCCGCATCCTCCAAAAACTTTTTGACTTTTTCAAACATCTTTTTAGCTAATGCTCATGGCACTCTTAGCCAAGCCAAAGAGTTGCACACACCCAGCTTTGCCAATCCTTCGATAGCTCAGCTGGTAGAGCGGAGGACTGTAGTAGAACAATCGGCAATCCTTAGGTCACTGGTTCGATTCCGGCTCGAAGGGCATTTTTTTGGGGGGTATGTTTTCATTTGGGATGTTTCAAGATGCTGAAAAACACACACTTCCGCTGACCCCTGCTCTTAACACTAGAAACACCCTTTCCAGAGAGGTCTCCCGTCAACATTGGGACTTTAAAACAGGCACAGAGACCAAGCTTTCAGTTGAGAGCACATCTAAGGCTCGCCAAAGAACCACCTTTAGCTGTGACGTGCAACCAAATCAAAAAGGGGACCTCGTCCCTGGGTGGGCTTGAACCACCAACCTTTCGGTTAACAGCCGAACGCGCTAACCGATTGCGCCACAGAGACAACGGTGCTGCATGCTCGTGACTAGGCACAAGCGAAAACCCAAATGCTGGTCTCCAGGTGGACTTCAGCCCATAACAATCGGCTTTTAAGCTAAACTTGCTGAAACGGCAGAGACCGCCTTCCCGCTAGCAGCTTGACAGGAACCAGAGGGTAGTTATGCTTCTCATCTCCTTTACAGACAGAAGCAGGGTGGCGCAGCGGAAGCGTGCTGGGCCCATAACCCAGAGGTCGATGGATCGAAACCATCCTCTGCTAAGCAATCAATTTTACTGTTTCCACCATTGTAATTGAGGCAAGTTCGTTTCTAGGCCAACGCATTGTTCCTCTTCTTTGGAGGTGTTTTAAGGTCTTTGTGAACGAATTTTGCTCTTCATGATAGCAGAAGTAGTCAGTCTAAGCCATGCGAATCACAGACGTCACCGACATCACCGACATCACAGCTGTCACAGAAGCGTTGGTGGTATAGTGGTGAGCATAGCTGCCTTCCAAGCAGTTGTCCCGGGTTCGATTCCCGGCCAACGCATTTCTTTCAAGGTTTTGTCACCTGTCTCCTATGCTTGCTCTTTCATGGTAAAAAATTTTGCAGCTAGAAGCACCCTTTCAGCTCCTTACATTACAATGCTCCTCCCATTACAATGCTCCTCCCAAAAGGGTCCCATGGCTCTAGAGCCTCATCTGCTACATAACAACTTTCTTGTCCTAAGTATTAAGCCACGCGAAGCTCTGTAAACATCCCAGTCTTAGTCTTCTAATGTCAAAAATATTTTGACACTTAAAAAAAAAAAAAAAAAAAAAAAAAAGTTTCAAACAGTTACAGAGATTGATCAGTGGATTGCGTGGCTAAATGCATGGGTCAGACATGGGGGATTAGCTCAAATGGTAGAGCGCTCGCTTAGCATGCGAGAGGTAGCGGGATCGATGCCCGCATCCTCCAAAAACTTTTTGACTTTTTCAAACATCTTTTTAGCTAATGCTCATGGCACTCTTAGCCAAGCCAAAGAGTTGCACACACCCAGCTTTGCCAATCCTTCGATAGCTCAGCTGGTAGAGCGGAGGACTGTAGTAGAACAATCGGCAATCCTTAGGTCACTGGTTCGATTCCGGCTCGAAGGGCATTTTTTTGGGGGGTATGTTTTCATTTGGGATGTTTCAAGATGCTGAAAAACACACACTTCCGCTGACCCCTGCTCTTAACACTAGAAACACCCTTTCCAGAGAGGTCTCCCGTCAACATTGGGACTTTAAAACAGGCACAGAGACCAAGCTTTCAGTTGAGAGCACATCTAAGGCTCGCCAAAGAACCACCTTTAGCTGTGACGTGCAACCAAATCAAAAAGGGGACCTCGTCCCTGGGTGGGCTTGAACCACCAACCTTTCGGTTAACAGCCGAACGCGCTAACCGATTGCGCCACAGAGACAACGGTGCTGCATGCTCGTGACTAGGCACAAGCGAAAACCCAAATGCTGGTCTCCAGGTGGACTTCAGCCCATAACAATCGGCTTTTAAGCTAAACTTGCTGAAACGGCAGAGACCGCCTTCCCGCTAGCAGCTTGACAGGAACCAGAGGGTAGTTATGCTTCTCATCTCCTTTACAGACAGAAGCAGGGTGGCGCAGCGGAAGCGTGCTGGGCCCATAACCCAGAGGTCGATGGATCGAAACCATCCTCTGCTAAGCAATCAATTTTACTGTTTCCACCATTGTAATTGAGGCAAGTTCGTTTCTAGGCCAACGCATTGTTCCTCTTCTTTGGAGGTGTTTTAAGGTCTTTGTGAACGAATTTTGCTCTTCATGATAGCAGAAGTAGTCAGTCTAAGCCATGCGAATCACAGACGTCACCGACATCACCGACATCACAGCTGTCACAGAAGCGTTGGTGGTATAGTGGTGAGCATAGCTGCCTTCCAAGCAGTTGTCCCGGGTTCGATTCCCGGCCAACGCATTTCTTTCAAGGTTTTGTCACCTGTCTCCTATGCTTGCTCTTTCATGGTAAAAAATTTTGCAGCTAGAAGCACCCTTTCAGCTCCTTACATTACAATGCTCCTCCCATTACAATGCTCCTCCCAAAAGGGTCCCATGGCTCTAGAGCCTCATCTGCTACATAACAACTTTCTTGTCCTAAGTATTAAGCCACGCGAAGCTCTGTAAACATCCCAGTCTTAGTCTTCTAATGTCAAAAATATTTTGACACTTAAAAAAAAAAAAAAAAAAAAAAAAGTTTCAAACAGTTACAGAGATTGATCAGTGGATTGCGTGGCTAAATGCATGGGTCAGACATGGGGGATTAGCTCAAATGGTAGAGCGCTCGCTTAGCATGCGAGAGGTAGCGGGATCGATGCCCGCATCCTCCAAAAACTTTTTGACTTTTTCAAACATCTTTTTAGCTAATGCTCATGGCACTCTTAGCCAAGCCAAAGAGTTGCACACACCCAGCTTTGCCAATCCTTCGATAGCTCAGCTGGTAGAGCGGAGGACTGTAGTAGAACAATCGGCAATCCTTAGGTCACTGGTTCGATTCCGGCTCGAAGGGCATTTTTTTGGGGGGTATGTTTTCATTTGGGATGTTTCAAGATGCTGAAAAACACACACTTCCGCTGACCCCTGCTCTTAACACTAGAAACACCCTTTCCAGAGAGGTCTCCCGTCAACATTGGGACTTTAAAACAGGCACAGAGACCAAGCTTTCAGTTGAGAGCACATCTAAGGCTCGCCAAAGAACCACCTTTAGCTGTGACGTGCAACCAAATCAAAAAGGGGACCTCGTCCCTGGGTGGGCTTGAACCACCAACCTTTCGGTTAACAGCCGAACGCGCTAACCGATTGCGCCACAGAGACAACGGTGCTGCATGCTCGTGACTAGGCACAAGCGAAAACCCAAATGCTGGTCTCCAGGTGGACTTCAGCCCATAACAATCGGCTTTTAAGCTAAACTTGCTGAAACGGCAGAGACCGCCTTCCCGCTAGCAGCTTGACAGGAACCAGAGGGTAGTTATGCTTCTCATCTCCTTTACAGACAGAAGCAGAGTGGCGCAGCGGAAGCGTGCTGGGCCCATAACCCAGAGGTCGATGGATCGAAACCATCCTCTGCTAAGCAATCAATTTTACTGTTTCCACCATTGTAATTGAGGCAAGTTCGTTTCTAGGCCAACGCATTGTTCCTCTTCTTTGGAGGTGTTTTAAGGTCTTTGTGAACGAATTTTGCTCTTCATGATAGCAGAAGTAGTCAGTCTAAGCCATGCGAATCACAGACGTCACCGACATCACCGACATCACAGCTGTCAAAGAAGCGTTGGTGGTATAGTGGTAAGCATAGCTGCCTTCCAAGCAGTTGACCCGGGTTCGATTCCCGGCCAACGCATTTCTTTCAAGGTTTTGTCACCTGTCTCCTATGCTTGCTCTTTCATGGTAAAAAATTTTGCAGCTAGAAGCACCCTTTCAGCTCCTTACATTACAATGCTCCTCCCATTACAATGCTCCTCCCAAAAGGGTCCCATGGCTCTAGAGCCTCATCTGCTACATAACAACTTTCTTGTCCTAAGTATTAAGCCACGCGAAGCTCTGTAAACATCCCAGTCTTAGTCTTCTAATGTCAAAAATATTTTGACACTTAAAAAAAAAAAAAAAAAAAAAAAAAGTTTCTAACAGTTACAGAGATTGATCAGTGGATTGCGTGGCTAAATGCGTGGGTCAGACATGGGGGATTAGCTCAAATGGTAGAGCGCTCGCTTAGCATGCGAGAGGTAGCGGGATCGATGCCCGCATCCTCCAAAAACTTTTTGACTTTTTCAAACATCTTTTTAGCTAATGCTCATGGCACTCTTAGCCAAGCCAAAGAGTTGCACACACCCAGCTTTGCCAATCCTTCGATAGCTCAGCTGGTAGAGCGGAGGACTGTAGTAGAACAATCGGCAATCCTTAGGTCACTGGTTCGATTCCGGCTCGAAGGGCATTTTTTTGGGGGGTATGTTTTCATTTGGGATGTTTCAAGATGCTGAAAAACACACACTTCCGCTGACCCCTGCTCTTAACACTAGAAACACCCTTTCCAGAGAGGTCTCCCGTCAACATTGGGACTTTAAAACAGGCACAGAGACCAAGCTTTCAGTTGAGAGCACATCTAAGGCTCGCCAAAGAACCACCTTTAGCTGTGACGTGCAACCAAATCAAAAAGGGGACCTCGTCCCTGGGTGGGCTTGAACCACCAACCTTTCGGTTAACAGCCGAACGCGCTAACCGATTGCGCCACAGAGACAACGGTGCTGCATGCTCGTGACTAGGCACAAGCGAAAACCCAAATGCTGGTCTCCAGGTGGACTTCAGCCCATAACAATCGGCTTTTAAGCTAAACTTGCTGAAACGGCAGAGACCGCCTTCCCGCTAGCAGCTTGACAGGAACCAGAGGGTAGTTATGCTTCTCATCTCCTTTACAGACAGAAGCAGAGTGGCGCAGCGGAAGCGTGCTGGGCCCATAACCCAGAGGTCGATGGATCGAAACCATCCTCTGCTAAGCAATCAATTTTACTGTTTCCACCATTGTAATTGAGGCAAGTTCGTTTCTAGGCCAACGCATTGTTCCTCTTCTTTGGAGGTGTTTTAAGGTCTTTGTGAACGAATTTTGCTCTTCATGATAGCAGAAGTAGTCAGTCTAAGCCATGCGAATCACAGACGTCACCGACATCACCGACATCACAGCTGTCAAAGAAGCGTTGGTGGTATAGTGGTAAGCATAGCTGCCTTCCAAGCAGTTGACCCGGGTTCGATTCCCGGCCAACGCATTTCTTTCAAGGTTTTGTCACCTGTCTCCTATGCTTGCTCTTTCATGGTAAAAAATTTTGCAGCTAGAAGCACCCTTTCAGCTCCTTACATTACAATGCTCCTCCCATTACAATGCTCCTCCCAAAAGGGTCCCATGGCTCTAGAGCCTCATCTGCTACATAACAACTTTCTTGTCCTAAGTATTAAGCCACGCGAAGCTCTGTAAACATCCCAGTCTTAGTCTTCTAATGTCAAAAATATTTTGACACTTAAAAAAAAAAAAAAAAAAAAAAAAAGTTTCTAACAGTTACAGAGATTGATCAGTGGATTGCGTGGCTAAATGCGTGGGTCAGACATGGGGGATTAGCTCAAATGGTAGAGCGCTCGCTTAGCATGCGAGAGGTAGCGGGATCGATGCCCGCATCCTCCAAAAACTTTTTGACTTTTTCAAACATCTTTTTAGCTAATGCTCATGGCACTCTTAGCCAAGCCAAAGAGTTGCACACACCCAGCTGTGCCAATCCTTCGATAGCTCAGCTGGTAGAGCGGAGGACTGTAGTAGAACAATCGGCAATCCTTAGGTCACTGGTTCGATTCCGGCTCGAAGGGCATTTTTTTGGGGGGTATGTTTTCATTTGGGATGTTTCAAGATGCTGAAAAACACACACTTCCGCTGACCCCTGCTCTTAACACTAGAAACACCCTTTCCAGAGAGGTCTCCCGTCAACATTGGGACTTTAAAACAGGCACAGAGACCAAGCTTTCAGTTGAGAGCACATCTAAGGCTCGCCAAAGAACCACCTTTACCTGTGACGTGCAACCAAATCAAAAAGGGGACCTCGTCCCTGGGTGGGCTTGAACCACCAACCTTTCGGTTAACAGCCGAACGCGCTAACCGATTGCGCCACAGAGACAACGGTGCTGCATGCTCGTGACTAGGCACAAGCGAAAACCCAAATGCTGGTCTCCAGGTGGACTTCAGCCCATAACAATCGGCTTTTAAGCTAAACTTGCTGAAACGGCAGAGACCGCCTTCCCGCTAGCAGCTTGACAGGAACCAGAGGGTAGTTATGCTTCTCATCTCCTTTACAGACAGAAGCAGAGTGGCGCAGCGGAAGCGTGCTGGGCCCATAGGTCGATGGATCGAAACCATCCTCTGCTAAGCAATCAATTTTACTGTTTCCACCATTGTAATTGAGGCAAGTTCGTTTCTAGGCCAACGCATTGTTCCTCTTCTTTGGAGGTGTTTTAAGGTCTTTGTGAACGAATTTTGCTCTTCATGATAGCAGAAGTAGTCAGTCTAAGCCATGCGAATCACAGACGTCACCGACATCACCGACATCACAGCTGTCAAAGAAGCGTTGGTGGTATAGTGGTAAGCATAGCTGCCTTCCAAGAAGTTGACCCGGGTTCGATTCCCGGCCAACGCATTTCTTTCAAGGTTTTGTCACCTGTCTCCTATGCTTGCTCTTTCATGGTAAAAAATTTTGCAGCTAGAAGCACCCTTTCAGCTCCTTACATTACAATGCTCCTCCCATTACAATGCTCCTCCCAAAAGGGTCCCATGGCTCTAGAGCCTCATCTGCTACATAACAACTTTCTTGTCCTAAGTATTAAGCCACGCGAAGCTCTGTAAACATCCCAGTCTTAGTCTTCTAATGTCGAAAATATTTTGACACTTAAAAAAAAAAAAAAAAAAAAAAAAGTTTCAAACAGTTACAGAGATTGATCAGTGGATTGCGTGGCTAAATGCTTGGGTCAGACATGGGGGATTAGCTCCAATGGTAGAGCGCTCGCTTGGCATGCGAGAGGTAGCGGGATCGATGCCCGCATCCTCCAAAAACATTTTGACTTTTTCAAACATCTTTTTAGCTAATGCTCATGGCACTCTTAGCCAAGCCAAAGAGTTGCACACACCCAGCTTCGCCAATCCTTCGATAGCTCAGCTGGTAGAGCGGAGGACTGTAGTAGAACAATCGGCAATCCTTAGGTCGCTGGTTCGATTCCGGCTCGAAGGACATTTTTTTGGGGGGTATGTTTTCATTTGGGATGTTTCAAGATGCTGAAAAACACACACTTCCGCTGACCCCTGCTCTTAACACTAGAAACACCCTTTCCAGAGAGGTCTCCCGTCAACATTGGGACTTTAAAACAGGCACAGAGACCAAGCTTTCAGTTGAGAGCACATCTAAGGCTCGCCAAAGAACCACCTTTAGCTGTGACGTGCAACCAAATCAAAAAGGGGACCTCGTCCCTGGGTGGGCTTGAACCACCAACCTTTCGGTTAACAGCCGAACGCGCTAACCGATTGCGCCACAGAGACAACGGTGCTGCATGCTCGTGACTAGGCACAAGCGAAAACCCAAATGCTGGTCTCCAGGTGGACTTCAGCCCATAACAATCGGCTTTTAAGCTAAACTTGCTGAAACGGCAGAGACCGCCTTCCCGCTAGCAGCTTGACAGGAACCAGAGGGTAGTTATGCTTCTCATCTCCTTTACAGACAGAAGCAGAGTGGCGCAGCGGAAGCGTGCTGGGCCCATAACCCAGAGGTCGATGGATCGAAACCATCCTCTGCTAAGCAATCAATTTTACTGTTTCCACCATTGTAATTGAGGCAAGTTCGTTTCTAGGCCAACGCATTGTTCCTCTTCTTTGGAGGTGTTTTAAGGTCTTTGTGAACGAATTTTGCTCTTCATGATAGCAGAAGTAGTCAGTCTAAGCCATGCGAATCACAGACGTCACCGACATCACCGACATCACAGCTGTCAAAGAAGCGTTGGTGGTATAGTGGTAAGCATAGCTGCCTTCCAAGCAGTTGACCCGGGTTCGATTCCCGGCCAACGCATTTCTTTCAAGGTTTTGTCACCTGTCTCCTATGCTTGCTCTTTCATGGTAAAAAATTTTGCAGCTAGAAGCACCCTTTCAGCTCCTTACATTACAATGCTCCTCCCATTACAATGCTCCTCCCAAAAGGGTCCCATGGCTCTAGAGCCTCATCTGCTACATAACAACTTTCTTGTCCTAAGTATTAAGCCACGCGAAGCTCTGTAAACATCCCAGTCTTAGTCTTCTAATGTCAAAAATATTTTGACACTTAAAAAAAAAAAAAAAAAAGTTTCAAACAGTTACAGAGATTGATCAGTGGATTGCGTGGCTAAATGCGTGGGTCAGACATGGGGGATTAGCTCCAATGGTAGAGCGCTCGCTTAGCATGCGAGAGGTAGCGGGATCGATGCCCGCATCCTCCAAAAACATTTTGACTTTTTCAAACATCTTTTTAGCTAATGCTCATGGCACTCTTAGCCAAGCCAAAGAGTTGCACACACCCAGCTTTGCCAATCCTTCGATAGCTCAGCTGGTAGAGCGGAGGACTGTAGTAGAACAATCGGCAATCCTTAGGTCGCTGGTTCGATTCCGGCTCGAAGGACATTTTTTTGGGGGGTATGTTTTCATTTGGGATGTTTCAAGATGCTGAAAAACACACACTTCCGCTGACCCCTGCTCTTAACACTAGAAACACCCTTTCCAGAGAGGTCTCCCGTCAACATTGGGACTTTAAAACAGGCACAGAGACCAAGCTTTCAGTTGAGAGCACATCTAAGGCTTGCCAAAGAACCACCTTTAGCTGTGACGTGCAACCAAATCAAAAAGGGGACCTCGTCCCTGGGTGGGCTTGAACCACCAACCTTTCGGTTAACAGCCGAACGCGCTAACCGATTGCGCCACAGAGACAACGGTGCTGCATGCTCGTGACTAGGCACAAGCGAAAACCCAAATGCTGGTCTCCAGGTGGACTTCAGCCCATAACAATCGGCTTTTAAGCTAAACTTGCTGAAACGGCAGAGACCGCCTTCCCGCTAGCAGCTTGACAGGAACCAGAGGGTAGTTATGCTTCTCATCTCCTTTACAGACAGAAGCAGAGTGGCGCAGCGGAAGCGTGCTGGGCCCATAACCCAGAGGTCGATGGATCGAAACCATCCTCTGCTAAGCAATCAATTTTACTGTTTCCACCATTGTAATTGAGGCAAGTTCGTTTCTAGGCCAACGCATTGTTCCTCTTCTTTGGAGGTGTTTTAAGGTCTTTGTGAACGAATTTTGCTCTTCATGATAGCAGAAGTAGTCAGTCTAAGCCATGCGAATCACAGACGTCACCGACATCACCGACATCACAGCTGTCAAAGAAGCGTTGGTGGTATAGTGGTAAGCATAGCTGCCTTCCAAGCAGTTGACCCGGGTTCGATTCCCGGCCAACGCATTTCTTTCAAGGTTTTGTCACCTGTCTCCTATGCTTGCTCTTTCATGGTAAAAAATTTTGCAGCTAGAAGCACCCTTTCAGCTCCTTACATTACAATGCTCCTCCCATTACAATGCTCCTCCCAAAAGGGTCCCATGGCTCTAGAGCCTCATCTGCTACATAACAACTTTCTTGTCCTAAGTATTAAGCCACGCGAAGCTCTGTAAACATCCCAGTCTTAGTCTTCTAATGTCAAAAATATTTTGACACTTAAAAAAAAAAAAAAAAAAGTTTCAAACAGTTACAGAGATTGATCAGTGGATTGCGTGGCTAAATGCGTGGGTCAGACATGGGGGATTAGCTCCAATGGTAGAGCGCTCGCTTAGCATGCGAGAGGTAGCGGGATCGATGCCCGCATCCTCCAAAAACATTTTGACTTTTTCAAACATCTTTTTAGCTAATGCTCATGGCACTCTTAGCCAAGCCAAAGAGTTGCACACACCCAGCTTTGCCAATCCTTCGATAGCTCAGCTGGTAGAGCGGAGGACTGTAGTAGAACAATCGGCAATCCTTAGGTCGCTGGTTCGATTCCGGCTCGAAGGACATTTTTTTGGGGGGTATGTTTTCATTTGGGATGTTTCAAGATGCTGAAAAACACACACTTCCGCTGACCCCTGCTCTTAACACTAGAAACACCCTTTCCAGAGAGGTCTCCCGTCAACATTGGGACTTTAAAACAGGCACAGAGACCAAGCTTTCAGTTGAGAGCACATCTAAGGCTCGCCAAAGAACCACCTTTAGCTGTGACGTGCAACCAAATCAAAAAGGGGACCTCGTCCCTGGGTGGGCTTGAACCACCAACCTTTCGGTTAACAGCCGAACGCGCTAACCGATTGCGCCACAGAGACAACGGTGCTGCATGCTCGTGACTAGGCACAAGCGAAAACCCAAATGCTGGTCTCCAGGTGGACTTCAGCCCATAACAATCGGCTTTTAAGCTAAACTTGCTGAAACGGCAGAGACCGCCTTCCCGCTAGCAGCTTGACAGGAACCAGAGGGTAGTTATGCTTCTCATCACCTTTACAGACAGAAGCAGAGTGGCGCAGCGGAAGCGTGCTGGGCCCATAACCCAGAGGTCGATGGATCGAAACCATCCTCTGCTAAGCAATCAATTTTACTGTTTCCACCATTGTAATTGAGGCAAGTTCGTTTCTAGGCCAACGCATTGTTCCTCTTCTTTGGAGGTGTTTTAAGGTCTTTGTGAACGAATTTTGCTCTTCATGATAGCAGAAGTAGTCAGTCTAAGCCATGCGAATCACAGACGTCACCGACATCACCGACATCACAGCTGTCAAAGAAGCGTTGGTGGTATAGTGGTAAGCATAGCTGCCTTCCAAGCAGTTGACCCGGGTTCGATTCCCGGCCAACGCATTTCTTTCAAGGTTTTGTCACCTGTCTCCTATGCTTGCTCTTTCATGGTAAAAAATTTTGCAGCTAGAAGCACCCTTTCAGCTCCTTACATTACAATGCTCCTCCCATTACAATGCTCCTCCCAAAAGGGTCCCATGGCTCTAGAGCCTCATCTGCTACATAACAACTTTCTTGTCCTAAGTATTAAGCCACGCGAAGCTCTGTAAACATCCCAGTCTTAGTCTTCTAATGTCAAAAATATTTTGACACTTAAAAAAAAAAAAAAAAAAAAAAAAGTTTCAAACAGTTACAGAGATTGATCAGTGGATTGCGTGGCTAAATGCGTGGGTCAGACATGGGGGATTAGCTCCAATGGTAGAGCGCTCGCTTAGCATGCGAGAGGTAGCGGGATCGATGCCCGCATCCTCCAAAAACTTTTTGACTTTTTCAAACATCTTTTTAGCTAATGCTCATGGCACTTTTAGCCAAGCCAAAGAGTTGCACACACCCAGCTGTGCCAATCCTTCGATAGCTCAGCTGGTAGAGCGGAGGACTGTAGTAGAACAATCGGCAATCCTTAGGTCACTGGTTCGATTCCGGCTCGAAGGGCATTTTTTTGGGGGGTATGTTTTCATTTGGGATGTTTCAAGATGCTGAAAAACACACACTTCCGCTGACCCCTGCTCTTAACACTAGAAACACCCTTTCCAGAGAGGTCTCCCGTCAACATTGGGACTTTAAAACAGGCACAGAGACCAAGCTTTCAGTTGAGAGCACATCTAAGGCTCGCCAAAGAACCACCTTTACCTGTGACGTGCAACCAAATCAAAAATGGGACCTCGTCCCTGGGTGGGCTTGAACCACCAACCTTTCGGTTAACAGCCGAACGCACTAACCGATTGCGCCACAGAGACAACGGTGCTGCATGCTCGTGACTAGGCACAAGCGAAAACCCAAATGCTGGTCTCCAGGTGGACTTCAGCCCATAACAATCGGCTTTTAAGCTAAACTTGCTGAAACGGCAGAGACCGCCTTCCCGCTAGCAGCTTGACAGGAACCAGAGGGTAGTTATGCTTCTCATCTCCTTTACAGACAGAAGCAGAGTGGCGCAGCGGAAGCGTGCTGGGCCCATAACCCAGAGGTCGATGGATCGAAACCATCCTCTGCTAAGCAATCAATTTTACTGTTTCCACCATTGTAATTGAGGCAAGTTCGTTTCTAGGCCAACGCATTGTTCCTCTTCTTTGGAGGTGTTTTAAGGTCTTTGTGAACGAATTTTGCTCTTCATGATAGCAGAAGTAGTCAGTCTAAGCCATGCGAATCACAGACGTCACCGACATCACCGACATCACAGCTGTCAAAGAAGCGTTGGTGGTATAGTGGTAAGCATAGCTGCCTTCCAAGCAGTTGACCCGGGTTCGATTCCCGGCTAACGCATTTCTTTCAAGGTTTTGTCACCTGTCTCCTATGCTTGCTCTTTCATGGTAAAAAATTTTGCAGCTAGAAGCACCCTTTCAGCTCCTTACATTACAATGCTCCTCCCATTACAATGCTCCTCCCAAAAGGGTCCCATGGCTCTAGAGCCTCATCTGCTACATAACAACTTTCTTGTCCTAAGTATTAAGCCACGCGAAGCTCTGTAAACATCCCAGTCTTAGTCTTCTAATGTCGAAAATATTTTGACACTTAAAAAAAAAAAAAAAAAAAAAAAAGTTTCAAACAGTTACAGAGATTGATCAGTGGATTGCGTGGCTAAATGCTTGGGTCAGACATGGGGGATTAGCTCCAATGGTAGAGCGCTCGCTTGGCATGCGAGAGGTAGCGGGATCGATGCCCGCATCCTCCAAAAACATTTTGACTTTTTCAAACATCTTTTTAGCTAATGCTCATGGCACTCTTAGCCAAGCCAAAGAGTTGCACACACCCAGCTTTGCCAATCCTTCGATAGCTCAGCTGGTAGAGCGGAGGACTGTAGTAGAACAATCGGCAATCCTTAGGTCGCTGGTTCGATTCCGGCTCGAAGGACATTTTTTTGGGGGGTATGTTTTCATTTGGGATGTTTCAAGATGCTGAAAAACACACACTTCCGCTGACCCCTGCTCTTAACACTAGAAACACCCTTTCCAGAGAGGTCTCCCGTCAACATTGGGACTTTAAAACAGGCACAGAGACCAAGCTTTCAGTTGAGAGCACATCTAAGGCTCGCCAAAGAACCACCTTTAGCTGTGACGTGCAACCAAATCAAAAAGGGGACCTCGTCCCTGGGTGGGCTTGAACCACCAACCTTTCGGTTAACAGCCGAACGCGCTAACCGATTGCGCCACAGAGACAACGGTGCTGCATGCTCGTGACTAGGCACAAGCGAAAACCCAAATGCTGGTCTCCAGGTGGACTTCAGCCCATAACAATCGGCTTTTAAGCTAAACTTGCTGAAACGGCAGAGACCGCCTTCCCGCTAGCAGCTTGACAGGAACCAGAGGGTAGTTATGCTTCTCATCTCCTTTACAGACAGAAGCAGAGTGGCGCAGCGGAAGCGTGCTGGGCCCATAACCCAGAGGTCGATGGATCGAAACCATCCTCTGCTAAGCAATCAATTTTACTGTTTCCACCATTGTAATTGAGGCAAGTTCGTTTCTAGGCCAACGCATTGTTCCTCTTCTTTGGAGGTGTTTTAAGGTCTTTGTGAACGAATTTTGCTCTTCATGATAGCAGAAGTAGTCAGTCTAAGCCATGCGAATCACAGACGTCACCGACATCACCGACATCACAGCTGTCAAAGAAGCGTTGGTGGTATAGTGGTAAGCATAGCTGCCTTCCAAGCAGTTGACCCGGGTTCGATTCCCGGCTAACGCATTTCTTTCAAGGTTTTGTCACCTGTCTCCTATGCTTGCTCTTTCATGGTAAAAAATTTTGCAGCTAGAAGCACCCTTTCAGCTCCTTACATTACAATGCTCCTCCCATTACAATGCTCCTCCCAAAAGGGTCCCATGGCTCTAGAGCCTCATCTGCTACATAACAACTTTCTTGTCCTAAGTATTAAGCCACGCGAAGCTCTGTAAACATCCCAGTCTTAGTCTTCTAATGTCGAAAATATTTTGACACTTAAAAAAAAAAAAAAAAAAAAAGTTTCAAACAGTTACAGAGATTGATCAGTGGATTGCGTGGCTAAATGCTTGGGTCAGACATGGGGGATTAGCTCCAATGGTAGAGCGCTCGCTTGGCATGCGAGAGGTAGCGGGATCGATGCCCGCATCCTCCAAAAACTTTTTGACTTTTTCAAACATCTTTTTAGCTAATGCTCATGGCACTTTTAGCCAAGCCAAAGAGTTGCACACACCCAGCTGTGCCAATCCTTCGATAGCTCAGCTGGTAGAGCGGAGGACTGTAGTAGAACAATCGGCAATCCTTAGGTCACTGGTTCGATTCCGGCTCGAAGGGCATTTTTTTGGGGGGTATGTTTTCATTTGGGATGTTTCAAGATGCTGAAAAACACACACTTCCGCTGACCCCTGCTCTTAACACTAGAAACACCCTTTCCAGAGAGGTCTCCCGTCAACATTGGGACTTTAAAACAGGCACAGAGACCAAGCTTTCAGTTGAGAGCACATCTAAGGCTCGCCAAAGAACCACCTTTAGCTGTGACGTGCAACCAAATCAAAAAGGGGACCTCGTCCCTGGGTGGGCTTGAACCACCAACCTTTCGGTTAACAGCCGAACGCGCTAACCGATTGCGCCACAGAGACAACGGTGCTGCATGCTCGTGACTAGGCACAAGCGAAAACCCAAATGCTGGTCTCCAGGTGGACTTCAGCCCATAACAATCGGCTTTTAAGCTAAACTTGCTGAAACGGCAGAGACCGCCTTCCCGCTAGCAGCTTGACAGGAACCAGAGGGTAGTTATGCTTCTCATCTCCTTTACAGACAGAAGCAGAGTGGCGCAGCGGAAGCGTGCTGGGCCCATAACCCAGAGGTCGATGGATCGAAACCATCCTCTGCTAAGCAATCAATTTTACTGTTTCCACCATTGTAATTGAGGCAAGTTCGTTTCTAGGCCAACGCATTGTTCCTCTTCTTTGGAGGTGTTTTAAGGTCTTTGTGAACGAATTTTGCTCTTCATGATAGCAGAAGTAGTCAGTCTAAGCCATGCGAATCACAGACGTCACCGACATCACCGACATCACAGCTGTCAAAGAAGCGTTGGTGGTATAGTGGTAAGCATAGCTGCCTTCCAAGCAGTTGACCCGGGTTCGATTCCCGGCCAACGCATTTCTTTCAAGGTTTTGTCACCTGTCTCCTATGCTTGCTCTTTCATGGTAAAAAATTTTGCAGCTAGAAGCACCCTTTCAGCTCCTTACATTACAATGCTCCTCCCATTACAATGCTCCTCCCAAAAGGGTCCCATGGCTCTAGAGCCTCATCTGCTACATAACAACTTTCTTGTCCTAAGTATTAAGCCACGCGAAGCTCTGTAAACATCCCAGTCTTAGTCTTCTAATGTCAAAAATATTTTGACACTTAAAAAAAAAAAAAAAAAAAAAAAAGTTTCAAACAGTTACAGAGATTGATCAGTGGATTGCGTGGCTAAATGCGTGGGTCAGACATGGGGGATTAGCTCAAATGGTAGAGCGCTCGCTTAGCATGCGAGAGGTAGCGGGATCGATGCCCGCATCCTCCAAAAACTTTTTGACTTTTTCAAACATCTTTTTAGCTAATGCTCATGGCACTCTTAGCCAAGCCAAAGAGTTGCACACACCCAGCTGTGCCAATCCTTCGATAGCTCAGCTGGTAGAGCGGAGGACTGTAGTAGAACAATCGGCAATCCTTAGGTCGCTGGTTCGATTCCGGCTCGAAGGGCATTTTTTTGGGGGGTATGTTTTCATTTGGGATGTTTCAAGATGCTGAAAAACACACACTTCCGCTGACCCCTGCTCTTAACACTAGAAACACCCTTTCCAGAGAGGTCTCCCGTCAACATTGGGACTTTAAAACAGGCACAGAGACCAAGCTTTCAGTTGAGAGCACATCTAAGGCTCGCCAAAGAACCACCTTTACCTGTGACGTGCAACCAAATCAAAAAGGGGACCTCGTCCCTGGGTGGGCTTGAACCACCAACCTTTCGGTTAACAGCCGAACGCACTAACCGATTGCGCCACAGAGACAACGGTGCTGCATGCTCGTGACTAGGCACAAGCGAAAACCCAAATGCTGGTCTCCAGGTGGACTTCAGCCCATAACAATCGGCTTTTAAGCTAAACTTGCTGAAACGGCAGAGACCGCCTTCCCGCTAGCAGCTTGACAGGAACCAGAGGGTAGTTATGCTTCTCATCTCCTTTACAGACAGAAGCAGAGTGGCGCAGCGGAAGCGTGCTGGGCCCATAACCCAGAGGTCGATGGATCGAAACCATCCTCTGCTAAGCAATCAATTTTACTGTTTCCACCATTGTAATTGAGGCAAGTTCGTTTCTAGGCCAACGCATTGTTCCTCTTCTTTGGAGGTGTTTTAAGGTCTTTGTGAACGAATTTTGCTCTTCATGATAGCAGAAGTAGTCAGTCTAAGCCATGCGAATCACAGACGTCACCGACATCACCGACATCACAGCTGTCAAAGAAGCGTTGGTGGTATAGTGGTAAGCATAGCTGCCTTCCAAGCAGTTGACCCGGGTTCGATTCCCGGCTAACGCATTTCTTTCAAGGTTTTGTCACCTGTCTCCTATGCTTGCTCTTTCATGGTAAAAAATTTTGCAGCTAGAAGCACCCTTTCAGCTCCTTACATTACAATGCTCCTCCCATTACAATGCTCCTCCCAAAAGGGTCCCATGGCTCTAGAGCCTCATCTGCTACATAACAACTTTCTTGTCCTAAGTATTAAGCCACGCGAAGCTCTGTAAACATCCCAGTCTTAGTCTTCTAATGTCGAAAATATTTTGACACTTAAAAAAAAAAAAAAAAAAAAAAAAGTTTCAAACAGTTACAGAGATTGATCAGTGGATTGCGTGGCTAAATGCTTGGGTCAGACATGGGGGATTAGCTTCAAAGGTAGAGCGCTCGCTTGGCATGCGAGAGGTAGCGGGATCGATGCCCGCATCCTCCAAAAACATTTTGACTTTTTCAAACATCTTTTTAGCTAATGCTCATGGCACTCTTAGCCAAGCCAAAGAGTTGCACACACCCAGCTTTGCCAATCCTTCGATAGCTCAGCTGGTAGAGCGGAGGACTGTAGTAGAACAATCGGCAATCCTTAGGTCGCTGGTTCGATTCCGGCTCGAAGGACATTTTTTTGGGGGGTATGTTTTCATTTGGGATGTTTCAAGATGCTGAAAAACACACACTTCCGCTGACCCCTGCTCTTAACACTAGAAACACCCTTTCCAGAGAGGTCTCCCGTCAACATTGGGACTTTAAAACAGGCACAGAGACCAAGCTTTCAGTTGAGAGCACATCTAAGGCTCGCCAAAGAACCACCTTTAGCTGTGACGTGCAACCAAATCAAAAAGGGGACCTCGTCCCTGGGTGGGCTTGAACCACCAACCTTTCGGTTAACAGCCGAACGCGCTAACCGATTGCGCCACAGAGACAACGGTGCTGCATGCTCGTGACTAGGCACAAGCGAAAACCCAAATGCTGGTCTCCAGGTGGACTTCAGCCCATAACAATCGGCTTTTAAGCTAAACTTGCTGAAACGGCAGAGACCGCCTTCCCGCTAGCAGCTTGACAGGAACCAGAGGGTAGTTATGCTTCTCATCTCCTTTACAGACAGAAGCAGAGTGGCGCAGCGGAAGCGTGCTGGGCCCATAACCCAGAGGTCGATGGATCGAAACCATCCTCTGCTAAGCAATCAATTTTACTGTTTCCACCATTGTAATTGAGGCAAGTTCGTTTCTAGGCCAACGCATTGTTCCTCTTCTTTGGAGGTGTTTTAAGGTCTTTGTGAACGAATTTTGCTCTTCATGATAGCAGAAGTAGTCAGTCTAAGCCATGCGAATCACAGACGTCACCGACATCACCGACATCACAGCTGTCAAAGAAGCGTTGGTGGTATAGTGGTAAGCATAGCTGCCTTCCAAGCAGTTGACCCGGGTTCGATTCCCGGCTAACGCATTTCTTTCAAGGTTTTGTCACCTGTCTCCTATGCTTGCTCTTTCATGGTAAAAAATTTTGCAGCTAGAAGCACCCTTTCAGCTCCTTACATTACAATGCTCCTCCCATTACAATGCTCCTCCCAAAAGGGTCCCATGGCTCTAGAGCCTCATCTGCTACATAACAACTTTCTTGTCCTAAGTATTAAGCCACGCGAAGCTCTGTAAACATCCCAGTCTTAGTCTTCTAATGTCGAAAATATTTTGACACTTAAAAAAAAAAAAAAAAAAAAAAAGTTTCAAACAGTTACAGAGATTGATCAGTGGATTGCGTGGCTAAATGCTTGGGTCAGACATGGGGGATTAGCTCCAATGGTAGAGCGCTCGCTTGGCATGCGAGAGGTAGCGGGATCGATGCCCGCATCCTCCAAAAACATTTTGACTTTTTCAAACATCTTTTTAGCTAATGCTCATGGCACTCTTAGCCAAGCCAAAGAGTTGCACACACCCAGCTTTGCCAATCCTTCGATAGCTCAGCTGGTAGAGCGGAGGACTGTAGTAGAACAATCGGCAATCCTTAGGTCGCTGGTTCGATTCCGGCTCGAAGGACATTTTTTTGGGGGGTATGTTTTCATTTGGGATGTTTCAAGATGCTGAAAAACACACACTTCCGCTGACCCCTGCTCTTAACACTAGAAACACCCTTTCCAGAGAGGTCTCCCGTCAACATTGGGACTTTAAAACAGGCACAGAGACCAAGCTTTCAGTTGAGAGCACATCTAAGGCTCGCCAAAGAACCACCTTTAGCTGTGACGTGCAACCAAATCAAAAAGGGGACCTCGTCCCTGGGTGGGCTTGAACCACCAACCTTTCGGTTAACAGCCGAACGCGCTAACCGATTGCGCCACAGAGACAACGGTGCTGCATGCTCGTGACTAGGCACAAGCGAAAACCCAAATGCTGGTCTCCAGGTGGACTTCAGCCCATAACAATCGGCTTTTAAGCTAAACTTGCTGAAACGGCAGAGACCGCCTTCCCGCTAGCAGCTTGACAGGAACCAGAGGGTAGTTATGCTTCTCATCTCCTTTACAGACAGAAGCAGAGTGGCGCAGCGGAAGCGTGCTGGGCCCATAACCCAGAGGTCGATGGATCGAAACCATCCTCTGCTAAGCAATCAATTTTACTGTTTCCACCATTGTAATTGAGGCAAGTTCGTTTCTAGGCCAACGCATTGTTCCTCTTCTTTGGAGGTGTTTTAAGGTCTTTGTGAACGAATTTTGCTCTTCATGATAGCAGAAGTAGTCAGTCTAAGCCATGCGAATCACAGACGTCACCGACATCACCGACATCACAGCTGTCAAAGAAGCGTTGGTGGTATAGTGGTAAGCATAGCTGCCTTCCAAGCAGTTGACCCGGGTTCGATTCCCGGCCAACGCATTTCTTTCAAGGTTTTGTCACCTGTCTCCTATGCTTGCTCTTTCATGGTAAAAAATTTTGCAGCTAGAAGCACCCTTTCAGCTCCTTACATTACAATGCTCCTCCCATTACAATGCTCCTCCCAAAAGGGTCCCATGGCTCTAGAGCCTCATCTGCTACATAACAACTTTCTTGTCCTAAGTATTAAGCCACACGAAGCTCTGTAAACATCCCAGTCTTAGTCTTCTAATGTCAAAAATATTTTGACACTTAAAAAAAAAAAAAAAAAAAAGTTTCAAACAGTTACAGAGATTGATCAGTGGATTGCGTGGCTAAATGCGTGGGTCAGACATGGGGGATTAGCTCCAATGGTAGAGCGCTCGCTTAGCATGCGAGAGGTAGCGGGATCGATGCCCGCATCCTCCAAAAACATTTTGACTTTTTCAAACATCTTTTTAGCTAATGCTCATGGCACTCTTAGCCAAGCCAAAGAGTTGCACACACCCAGCTTTGCCAATCCTTCGATAGCTCAGCTGGTAGAGCGGAGGACTGTAGTAGAACAATCGGCAATCCTTAGGTCGCTGGTTCGATTCCGGCTCGAAGGACATTTTTTTGGGGGGTATGTTTTCATTTGGGATGTTTCAAGATGCTGAAAAACACACACTTCCGCTGACCCCTGCTCTTAACACTAGAAACACCCTTTCCAGAGAGGTCTCCCGTCAACATTGGGACTTTAAAACAGGCACAGAGACCAAGCTTTCAGTTGAGAGCACATCTAAGGCTTGCCAAAGAACCACCTTTAGCTGTGACGTGCAACCAAATCAAAAAGGGGACCTCGTCCCTGGGTGGGCTTGAACCACCAACCTTTCGGTTAACAGCCGAACGCGCTAACCGATTGCGCCACAGAGACAACGGTGCTGCATGCTCGTGACTAGGCACAAGCGAAAACCCAAATGCTGGTCTCCAGGTGGACTTCAGCCCATAACAATCGGCTTTTAAGCTAAACTTGCTGAAACGGCAGAGACCGCCTTCCCGCTAGCAGCTTGACAGGAACCAGAGGGTAGTTATGCTTCTCATCTCCTTTACAGACAGAAGCAGAGTGGCGCAGCGGAAGCGTGCTGGGCCCATAACCCAGAGGTCGATGGATCGAAACCATCCTCTGCTAAGCAATCAATTTTACTGTTTCCACCATTGTAATTGAGGCAAGTTCGTTTCTAGGCCAACGCATTGTTCCTCTTCTTTGGAGGTGTTTTAAGGTCTTTGTGAACGAATTTTGCTCTTCATGATAGCAGAAGTAGTCAGTCTAAGCCATGCGAATCACAGACGTCACCGACATCACCGACATCACAGCTGTCAAAGAAGCGTTGGTGGTATAGTGGTAAGCATAGCTGCCTTCCAAGCAGTTGACCCGGGTTCGATTCCCGGCCAACGCATTTCTTTCAAGGTTTTGTCACCTGTCTCCTATGCTTGCTCTTTCATGGTAAAAAATTTTGCAGCTAGAAGCACCCTTTCAGCTCCTTACATTACAATGCTCCTCCCATTACAATGCTCCTCCCAAAAGGGTCCCATGGCTCTAGAGCCTCATCTGCTACATAACAACTTTCTTGTCCTAAGTATTAAGCCACGCGAAGCTCTGTAAACATCCCAGTCTTAGTCTTCTAATGTCAAAAATATTTTGACACTTAAAAAAAAAAAAAAAAAAGTTTCAAACAGTTACAGAGATTGATCAGTGGATTGCGTGGCTAAATGCGTGGGTCAGACATGGGGGATTAGCTCAAATGGTAGAGCGCTCGCTTAGCATGCGAGAGGTAGCGGGATCGATGCCCGCATCCTCCAAAAACATTTTGACTTTTTCAAACATCTTTTTAGCTAATGCTCATGGCACTCTTAGCCAAGCCAAAGAGTTGCACACACCCAGCTTTGCCAATCCTTCGATAGCTCAGCTGGTAGAGCGGAGGACTGTAGTAGAACAATCGGCAATCCTTAGGTCGCTGGTTCGATTCCGGCTCGAAGGACATTTTTTTGGGGGGTATGTTTTCATTTGGGATGTTTCAAGATGCTGAAAAACACACACTTCCGCTGACCCCTGCTCTTAACACTAGAAACACCCTTTCCAGAGAGGTCTCCCGTCAACATTGGGACTTTAAAACAGGCACAGAGACCAAGCTTTCAGTTGAGAGCACATCTAAGGCTCGCCAAAGAACCACCTTTAGCTGTGACGTGCAACCAAATCAAAAAGGGGACCTCGTCCCTGGGTGGGCTTGAACCACCAACCTTTCGGTTAACAGCCGAACGCGCTAACCGATTGCGCCACAGAGACAACGGTGCTGCATGCTCGTGACTAGGCACAAGCGAAAACCCAAATGCTGGTCTCCAGGTGGACTTCAGCCCATAACAATCGGCTTTTAAGCTAAACTTGCTGAAACGGCAGAGACCGCCTTCCCGCTAGCAGCTTGACAGGAACCAGAGGGTAGTTATGCTTCTCATCTCCTTTACAGACAGAAGCAGAGTGGCGCAGCGGAAGCGTGCTGGGCCCATAACCCAGAGGTCGATGGATCGAAACCATCCTCTGCTAAGCAATCAATTTTACTGTTTCCACCATTGTAATTGAGGCAAGTTCGTTTCTAGGCCAACGCATTGTTCCTCTTCTTTGGAGGTGTTTTAAGGTCTTTGTGAACGAATTTTGCTCTTCATGATAGCAGAAGTAGTCAGTCTAAGCCATGCGAATCACAGACGTCACCGACATCACCGACATCACAGCTGTCAAAGAAGCGTTGGTGGTATAGTGGTAAGCATAGCTGCCTTCCAAGCAGTTGACCCGGGTTCGATTCCCGGCCAACGCATTTCTTTCAAGGTTTTGTCACCTGTCTCCTATGCTTGCTCTTTCATGGTAAAAAATTTTGCAGCTAGAAGCACCCTTTCAGCTCCTTACATTACAATGCTCCTCCCATTACAATGCTCCTCCCAAAAGGGTCCCATGGCTCTAGAGCCTCATCTGCTACATAACAACTTTCTTGTCCTAAGTATTAAGCCACGCGAAGCTCTGTAAACATCCCAGTCTTAGTCTTCTAATGTCAAAAATATTTTGACACTTAAAAAAAAAAAAAAAAAAGTTTCAAACAGTTACAGAGATTGATCAGTGGATTGCGTGGCTAAATGCGTGGGTCAGACATGGGGGATTAGCTCAAATGGTAGAGCGCTCGCTTAGCATGCGAGAGGTAGCGGGATCGATGCCCGCATCCTCCAAAAACATTTTGACTTTTTCAAACATCTTTTTAGCTAATGCTCATGGCACTCTTAGCCAAGCCAAAGAGTTGCACACACCCAGCTTTGCCAATCCTTCGATAGCTCAGCTGGTAGAGCGGAGGACTGTAGTAGAACAATCGGCAATCCTTAGGTCGCTGGTTCGATTCCGGCTCGAAGGACATTTTTTTGGGGGGTATGTTTTCATTTGGGATGTTTCAAGATGCTGAAAAACACACACTTCCGCTGACCCCTGCTCTTAACACTAGAAACACCCTTTCCAGAGAGGTCTCCCGTCAACATTGGGACTTTAAAACAGGCACAGAGACCAAGCTTTCAGTTGAGAGCACATCTAAGGCTCGCCAAAGAACCACCTTTAGCTGTGACGTGCAACCAAATCAAAAAGGGGACCTCGTCCCTGGGTGGGCTTGAACCACCAACCTTTCGGTTAACAGCCGAACGCGCTAACCGATTGCGCCACAGAGACAACGGTGCTGCATGCTCGTGACTAGGCACAAGCGAAAACCCAAATGCTGGTCTCCAGGTGGACTTCAGCCCATAACAATCGGCTTTTAAGCTAAACTTGCTGAAACGGCAGAGACCGCCTTCCCGCTAGCAGCTTGACAGGAACCAGAGGGTAGTTATGCTTCTCATCTCCTTTACAGACAGAAGCAGAGTGGCGCAGCGGAAGCGTGCTGGGCCCATAACCCAGAGGTCGATGGATCGAAACCATCCTCTGCTAAGCAATCAATTTTACTGTTTCCACCATTGTAATTGAGGCAAGTTCGTTTCTAGGCCAACGCATTGTTCCTCTTCTTTGGAGGTGTTTTAAGGTCTTTGTGAACGAATTTTGCTCTTCATGATAGCAGAAGTAGTCAGTCTAAGCCATGCGAATCACAGACGTCACCGACATCACCGACATCACAGCTGTCAAAGAAGCGTTGGTGGTATAGTGGTAAGCATAGCTGCCTTCCAAGCAGTTGACCCGGGTTCGATTCCCGGCCAACGCATTTCTTTCAAGGTTTTGTCACCTGTCTCCTATGCTTGCTCTTTCATGGTAAAAAATTTTGCAGCTAGAAGCACCCTTTCAGCTCCTTACATTACAATGCTCCTCCCATTACAATGCTCCTCCCAAAAGGGTCCCATGGCTCTAGAGCCTCATCTGCTACATAACAACTTTCTTGTCCTAAGTATTAAGCCACGCGAAGCTCTGTAAACATCCCAGTCTTAGTCTTCTAATGTCAAAAATATTTTGACACTTAAAAAAAAAAAAAAAAAAAAAAAGTTTCAAACAGTTACAGAGATTGATCAGTGGATTGCGTGGCTAAATGCGTGGGTCAGACATGGGGGATTAGCTCAAATGGTAGAGCGCTCGCTTAGCATGCGAGAGGTAGCGGGATCGATGCCCGCATCCTCCAAAAACTTTTTGACTTTTTCAAACATCTTTTTAGCTAATGCTCATGGCACTCTTAGCCAAGCCAAAGAGTTGCACACACCCAGCTTTGCCAATCCTTCGATAGCTCAGCTGGTAGAGCGGAGGACTGTAGTAGAACAATCGGCAATCCTTAGGTCACTGGTTCGATTCCGGCTCGAAGGACATTTTTTTGGGGGGGTATGTTTTCATTTGGGATGTTTCAAGATGCTGAAAAACACACACTTCCGCTGACCCCTGCTCTTAACACTAGAAACACCCTTTCCAGAGAGGTCTCCCGTCAACATTGGGACTTTAAAACAGGCACAGAGACCAAGCTTTCAGTTGAGAGCACATCTAAGGCTCGCCAAAGAACCACCTTTAGCTGTGACGTGCAACCAAATCAAAAAGGGGACCTCGTCCCTGGGTGGGCTTGAACCACCAACCTTTCGGTTAACAGCCGAACGCGCTAACCGATTGCGCCACAGAGACAACGGTGCTGCATGCTTGTGACTAGGCACAAGCGAAAACCCAAATGCTGGTCTCCAGGTGGACTTCAGCCCATAACAATCGGCTTTTAAGCTAAACTTGCTGAAACGGCAGAGACCGCCTTCCCACTAGCAGCTTGACAGGAACCAGAGGGTAGTTATGCTTCTCATCTCCTTTACAGACAGAAGCAGAGTGGCGCAGCGGAAGCGTGCTGGGCCCATAACCCAGAGGTCGATGGCTCGAAACCATCCTCTGCTAAGCAATCAATTTTACTGTTTCCACCATTGTAATTGAGGCAAGTTCGTTTCTAGGCCAACGCATTGTTCCTCTTCTTTGGAGGTGTTTTAAGGTCTTTGTGAACGAATTTTGCTCTTCATGATAGCAGAAGTAGTCAGTCTAAGCCATGCGAATCACAGACGTCACCGACATCACCGACATCACAGCTGTCAAAGAAGCGTTGGTGGTATAGTGGTAAGCATAGCTGCCTTCCAAGCAGTTGACCCGGGTTCGATTCCCGGCCAACGCATTTCTTTCAAGGTTTTGTCACCTGTCTCCTATGCTTGCTCTTTCATGGTAAAAAATTTTGCAGCTAGAAGCACCCTTTCAGCTCCTTACATTACAATGCTCCTCCCATTACAATGCTCCTCCCAAAAGGGTCCCATGGCTCTAGAGCCTCATCTGCTACATAACAACTTTCTTGTCCTAAGTATTAAGCCACGCGAAGCTCTGTAAACATCCCAGTCTTAGTCTTCTAATGTCAAAAATATTTTGACACTTAAAAAAAAAAAAAAAAAAAAAAAAAAAAGTTTCAAACAGTTACAGAGATTGATCAGTGGATTGCGTGGCTAAATGCGTGGGGCAGACATGGGGGATTAGCTCAAATGGTAGAGCGCTCGCTTAGCATGCGAGAGGTAGCGGGATCGATGCCCGCATCCTCCAAAAACTTTTTGACTTTTTCAAACATCTTTTTAGCTAATGCTCATGGCACTCTTAGCCAAGCCAAAGAGTTGCACACACCCAGCTTTGCCAATCCTTCGATAGCTCAGCTGGTAGAGCGGAGGACTGTAGTAGAACAATCGGCAATCCTTAGGTCACTGGTTCGATTCCGGCTCGAAGGACATTTTTTTGGGGGGTATGTTTTCATTTGGGATGTTTCAAGATGCTGAAAAACACACACTTCCGCTGACCCCTGCTCTTAACACTAGAAACACCCTTTCCAGAGAGGTCTCCCGTCAACATTGGGACTTTAAAACAGGCACAGAGACCAAGCTTTCAGTTGAGAGCACATCTAAGGCTCACCAAAGAACCACCTTTAGCTGTGACGTGCAACCAAATCAAAAAGGGGACCTCGTCCCTGGGTGGGCTTGAACCACCAACCTTTCGGTTAACAGCCGAACGCGCTAACCGATTGCGCCACAGAGACAACGGTGCTGCATGCTCGTGACTAGGCACAAGCGAAAACCCAAATGCTGGTCTCCAGGTGGACTTCAGCCCATAACAATCGGCTTTTAAGCTAAACTTGCTGAAACGGCAGAGACCGCCTTCCCGCTAGCAGCTTGACAGGAACCAGAGGGTAGTTATGCTTCTCATCTCCTTTACAGACAGAAGCAGAGTGGCGCAGCGGAAGCGTGCTGGGCCCATAACCCAGAGGTCGATGGATCGAAACCATCCTCTGCTAAGCAATCAATTTTACTGTTTCCACCATTGTAATTGAGGCAAGTTCGTTTCTAGGCCAACGCATTGTTCCTCTTCTTTGGAGGTGTTTTAAGGTCTTTGTGAACGAATTTTGCTCTTCATGATAGCAGAAGTAGTCAGTCTAAGCCATGCGAATCACAGACGTCACCGACATCACCGACATCACAGCTGTCAAAGAAGCGTTGGTGGTATAGTGGTAAGCATAGCTGCCTTCCAAGCAGTTGACCCGGGTTCGATTCCCGGCCAACGCATTTCTTTCAAGGTTTTGTCACCTGTCTCCTATGCTTGCTCTTTCATGGTAAAAAATTTTGCAGCTAGAAGCACCCTTTCAGCTCCTTACATTACAATGCTCCTCCCATTACAATGCTCCTCCCAAAAGGGTCCCATGGCTCTAGAGCCTCATCTGCTACATAACAACTTTCTTGTCCTAAGTATTAAGCCACGCGAAGCTCTGTAAACATCCCAGTCTTAGTCTTCTAATGTCAAAAATATTTTGACACTTAAAAAAAAAAAAAAAAAAAAAAAAAAAGTTTCAAACAGTTACAGAGATTGATCAGTGGATTGCGTGGCTAAATGCGTGGGGCAGACATGGGGGATTAGCTCAAATGGTAGAGCGCTCGCTTAGCATGCGAGAGGTAGCGGGATCGATGCCCGCATCCTCCAAAAACTTTTTGACTTTTTCAAACATCTTTTTAGCTAATGCTCATGGCACTCTTAGCCAAGCCAAAGAGTTGCACACACCCAGCTTTGCCAATCCTTCGATAGCTCAGCTGGTAGAGCGGAGGACTGTAGTAGAACAATCGGCAATCCTTAGGTCACTGGTTCGATTCCGGCTCGAAGGACATTTTTTTGGGGGGTATGTTTTCATTTGGGATGTTTCAAGATGCTGAAAAACACACACTTCCGCTGACCCCTGCTCTTAACACTAGAAACACCCTTTCCAGAGAGGTCTCCCGTCAACATTGGGACTTTAAAACAGGCACAGAGACCAAGCTTTCAGTTGAGAGCACATCTAAGGCTCGCCAAAGAACCACCTTTAGCTGTGACGTGCAACCAAATCAAAAAGGGGACCTCGTCCCTGGGTGGGCTTGAACCACCAACCTTTCGGTTAACAGCCGAACGCGCTAACCGATTGCGCCACAGAGACAACGGTGCTGCATGCTCGTGACTAGGCACAAGCGAAAACCCAAATGCTGGTCTCCAGGTGGACTTCAGCCCATAACAATCGGCTTTTAAGCTAAACTTGCTGAAACGGCAGAGACCGCCTTCCCACTAGCAGCTTGACAGGAACCAGAGGGTAGTTATGCTTCTCATCTCCTTTACAGACAGAAACAGAGTGGCGCAGCGGAAGCGTGCTGGGCCCATAACCCAGAGGTCGATGGATCGAAACCATCCTCTGCTAAGCAATCAATTTTACTGTTTCCACCATTGTAATTGAGGCAAGTTCGTTTCTAGGCCAACGCATTGTTCCTCTTCTTTGGAGGTGTTTTAAGGTCTTTGTGAACGAATTTTGCTCTTCATAATAGCAGAAGTAGTCAGTCTAAGCCATGCGAATCACAGACGTCACCGACATCACCGACATCACAGCTGTCAAAGAAGCGTTGGTGGTATAGTGGTAAGCATAGCTGCCTTCCAAGCAGTTGACCCGGGTTCGATTCCCGGCCAACGCATTTCTTTCAAGTTTTTGTCACCTGTCTCCTATGCTTGCTCTTTCATGGTAAAAAATTTTGCAGCTAGAAGCACCCTTTCAGCTCCTTACATTACAATGCTCCTCCCATTACAATGCTCCTCCCAAAAGGGTCCCATGGCTCTAGAGCCTCATCTGCTACATAACA